>NW_026652277.1:31036123-31136050 GCF_009828535.3 Hylobates moloch
GGGGACAGCATTAGGAGATATACCTAATGCTAAATGACGAGCTAATGGGTGCAGGAAATCAACATGGCACATGGATACATATGTAACAAACCTGCACATTGTGCACATGTACCCTAAAACCTAAAGTATAATAAAAAAAAAAAAATTTAAAAATTTTAAATTTCACAAAAAGTTTACCTATGGCACATCCATTTATATTTTAATTATTTTAGCCATTTATCTACATCATTTATGTGTCATTTATTTTCTTGTTAAACATTTTTATAACCTGTACGTACGAGGTGTTCATCTAAATAAGAACCTTAAAGTTAACTACATGGATATTTTCACCAATAACTCAGAAGATTCAACTGTTTTCATTAAACCAACAACATTAAATTAGTCTTTTTTTTTTTTTTTTTTTTTTTGAGACGGAGTCTCGCTCTGTCGCCCAGGCTGGAGTGCAGTGGCGCAATCTCGGCTCACTGCAAGCTCCGCCTCCCGGGTTCACGCCATTCTCCTGCCTCAGCCTCTCTGAGTAGCTGGGACTACAGGCGCCCGCCACCACGCCCGGCTAATTTTTTTGTATTTTTTTTAGTAGAGACGGGGTTTCACCGTGGTCTCGATCTCCTGACCTCGTGATCCGCCCGTCTCGGCCTCCCAAAGTGCTGGGATTACAAGCGTGAGTCACCGCGCCCGGCCTAAATTAGTCTTACTTATCAAAAAATTCACACAAAGATCATTTTGTTTTGGCTGGGTTTATGGTTTTATAACTTTCTGTGCCAAATCCTAATTTCTCAAAATATCTAGCAGAGACAAATATAAAATGCAGACAAAAATGTATACTGACAATTCTGAAGACATTTCTATTTTTTATTTCACCAATAATTTTAAAGCCAGCTTGTTTAGTCAAGATTTACTTGAGTCAAGTGAACTTGAAAATTGCTTAGACTTATTTACTTAATTTATGAGTGCTCTTTTATTTATAAGACAATTTGGTAGAAACAACATAAAACATAATAAATGTACATCCACATAAACACATCTAGAAATGTATACATGCACACAGACAAAGACCCAGTAGCTTTTACCTTGGAACTCTAGCCATGAGACAGCAATACAAACTCCGCAGTGTACAAACATGTTCACATGGCTGAACCAAAATTTTGGGTGAAGTATTTTCCACTGCAGTTTGATTTTTAAAGGCCCAACTTCCCCAGACACCAAAGAGCACTGGGGCTGAAGAGCACCACAGAAAACCACCTGGAACCTACTAACCAAGCCCATCCCTGCTTAAAACAGCAACATAAAAGCCTGAATATAGGCCAGGCGTGGTGGCTCAGGACTGTAATCCTAGCACTTTGGGAGGCCAAGGCTGGCAGATCATGTGGTCAGGAGATTGAGACCATCCTGGTTAACACGGTGAAACCCCATCTCTACTGAATATACAGACAACACAAAATCCATCTTGCTTTCCCATTCAACAGAAAGCTTCAGATTCCAAAGAATATTGGGGCCAAAGAGTATTACAAAAGAATATGAGTTTGCCAAATTATTTTTATTTGGTTGGTGTATTAGTCCATTTTCATCCTGCTGATAAAGACCTACCCAAGACTGGGCAATTTACAAAAGAAAGAGGTTTATTGGTCTTACAGTTCCACATGGCTGGGGAGGCCTCCCAATAATGACAGAAAGTTAAAGGGAAGGAGAACCAAGTCACATCTTACATAGATGATAGCAGGCAAGAAGAGACAGCTTGTGCAGGGAAACTCCCATTTTTAAAACCATCTGATCTCATGAGACTCATTCACGATCACGAGAATAGTGCAGGAAATACTTGCCCCATGTCGAAGTTACCTCCCACCATGTCCCTCCCACAACATGTGGGAATACAAGATGAGATTGGGGTGGGGACATGGCCAAACCATATCATTCCATCCCTGGCCCCTCCCGAATCTCATGTCCTCACCTTTCAAAACCAATTATGCCTTCCCAACAGTCCCTGAAAGTCTTAATTCTTTCAACATTAACTCAAAAGTCCACAGTCCAAAGTTTCATCTGAGACTAGGCAAGTCCCTTCCGCCTATGAATCTGTAAAACCAAAAGCAAGCTAGTTTCTTCCTAGAAGCAATGGGGCTACAGGCATTGGGTAAATACAGCTGTTCCAAATGGGAGAAATTTGCCAAAACAAAGGGGTTACAGGCCCCATGCAAGCCTGAAATCCAGAAGGGCAATCAAATCTTAAAGCTCCAAAATGAACTTATTTAATTCCATGTCTCACATCCAGGTCACACTGATGCAAGGGATAGGTTCCCAAGGTCCTGGGAAGCTCCATCCCTGTGGCTTTGAAGGGTATAGACCCCCTTCTGGCTGCTTTCATGGGCTAGTATTGAGTGTGGGCAGCTTTTCTAGAAGCAAGGTGCAAGTTGTCAGTGGATCTATCATTCTGGGGTCTGGAGGATGGTGACCTTCTTCTCGTAGCTCTACTAGGTTGTACCCCAGTAAGAACTTTGTGTGGGGGCTCTGATCCCACATTTTCCTTCTGAATCACCTTAGCAGAGGTTCTCCATGAGGGTTCCACTCATGGAGTGGAAATTTCTGCTTGGGCATCCAGGCATTTCCATACATCCTCTGAAATCTAGGTGGAGGTTCCCAAACCTTGATTCTTGACTTCAGTGCACCCACAGACTCAACACCACATGGAGGCTGCCAAAGCTTGGGGCTTCCACCCTCTGAAGCAACAGCCTGAGCTGTACCTTGGCCCCTTTTAGTCAAGGCTGGAGTGGCTTGGATGAAGGGCACCAAGTCCCTCGACTGTACACAGCAGAGGGACCATGGGCCTGGCCCAGAAAACCATTTTTTTCTTCGTACACATCCGGGCATGTAATGGGAGAGGCTGCCACAGAGGTCTCTAACATGCTCTGGACACATATTCCCCATTTTCTTGGTGATTAACATTCAGCTCCTCATTACTTATGCAAATTTCTGTAGTTGACTTCAATTTCTCCTCAGAAAATTGGATTTCTTTTCTATCACATTGTCAGGCTGCAAATTTTCTGAACTTTTATGCTCTGTTTGCCTTTTAAAATGGAATGCTTTTACCAGCAACCAAGTCACCTCTTGAATGCTTTGCTGCTTAAAATTTTTTTCCGCCAGATACCCTAAATCATCACTCTCAAGTTCAATGCTCCACAGATCTCTAGGGCAGGGGCTAAAACATAACAAGAGTCATCTTTGCTCCAGTTCCCAATAAGTTCCTCATCTCCATCTGAGACCATGTCAGCCTGGATTTCATTGTCCATATAATTATCAGCATTTTGGTCAAAGCTGTTGAACAAGTCTCTAGGAAGTTCTAAACTTTCCCACATTTTTCTGTCTTCTTCTGAGCCCACCAAACTGTTCCAACCTCTTCCTGTTACCCAGTTCCAAAGTTGATTCCACATTTTCAGGTATCTTTTCAGCAGCACCCCACTCCAGGTACCAATTTACTGTATTAGTCTGTTTTCATGCTGCTGATAAAGACATACCTGAGACTGGGCAATTTACAAAAGAAAGAGGCTTATTGGAGTTACAGTTTCACCTGGCCAAGGAGGCCTCACAATCATGGCGGAAGGTGAAAGGCAAGGAGGAGCAAGTCACGTCTTACATGGATGGCAGCAGACAAAAAGAGAACTTGTACAGGGAAACTCCCATTTTAAAAACCACCAGATCTCATAAGACTCATTCACTTTCATGAGAACAGCGCACGAAAGAACCACTTCCATGGCTCAATTACCTCCCACTGGTCCCTCCCACATGTAGGAATTCAAGATGAGATTTGGGTGGGGACACAGCCAAACCATATTAGTTGTTTGTTGTTGTTGTTATTGTTTTCTTTGTTGAGACAGAGTCTTGCTGTGTCACCCAGGCTGGAGTGCAGTGGCCTGATCTCAGCTAAGTGCACCTTTGTGTGTCACCACACCTGGCTAATTTTTGTATTTTTAGTAGAGACAGGGTTTTGCCATTTTGGCCAGACTGGTCTTGAACTCAGATAAAACAAATGTAAGTTTCAAGCTTTAAGACTAGAAGGATCTATTTCTATATTTATCCAAAAAACTTTTTATAGGACTATTGAGTTGGTTTCAATTTCACAAATAGCTTTTTAGTAAACTTTTAATTTTTCTTCACAATTTTAGTTAGAAATACGTATAAAATAATTACATATTTTCTGTCTCACTACACAAATAAACCTAACAACCTTTCCGGTGGCTCAAATCTATTATTTAAAGCAGAAGTTATAATACAATACTGGAAAAATCATACTACCCTTAGTACTTCTGCAGTAGTCATTACCCCTAAACCAGATGCGTCAAATTTATTTTATCTTATTGTGATTATTTTAATACTCTTCTCTCCCTTTTGTCATCAGTTGGCTGTCAATTACTAGTCTCACATTAGCTTTCTTTTTTCTTCTCTCAGAGGTTGCCCCCTTACAATCTGCTGGTAATCAAAGCTGTCATCATCTCTGTAGTTAAAAAAAAAAAAAGTTATGAACGAAGGGCTGAAGAGTTCCTCTAGAGTAAAGTAAAAAGGTCCATGAACTTAAACTCAAGTGTATATCTTTTATCTCATGCAGATCCTTTTTTTTTTTTAATTCCGCCTGGTTTTTCATCTGCATTCACTAGTTATGTGATGTTTCAGATAAGTGACTTTTAGACACATGCATTATTATTATCTGGGTTTTTTTTGTTTTTTTTTTTTTGAGATGGAGTCTCGCTCTGTTGCCCAGGTTGCAGTGCAGTGGTGCGACCTCGGCTCATTGCAAGCTCTGCCTCCCGGTTTCATGCCATTCTCCTGCCTCAGCCTCCCGAGTAGCTGGGACTACAGGCACCTGCCACCATGCCAGGCTAATTTTTTGTTATTTTTTAGTAGAGATGGACCACCGAGTTAGCCAGGATGGTCTCGATCTCCCGACCTCGTGATCCACCTGCCTCGGCCTCCCAAAGTGCTGGGATTACAGGAGTGAGCCACAGCGCCTGGCATATTATCTCTGTTTTTTAAAAAAGCAGAATATGACGAAGTCCTTGCATTTTGTATGCTATATGTATATTCCAATGACAAGTTAAATCTCTCTTAAATTAGAAGTCAGTGGAGAGATAAGATATCTCTTAGAAAAAACTTTTACCTGGCATATAGTAGGTTTCCATAAATATTTATTGAATGAATAGATGATATGCTGGTATTTTGTGTATACCTATATATGCATCTATACATATTTTTTAATGTGGGTGAGCAGTTTTAACTAGAATGTCATCATAAGAATTCCTTATTACTATCATGATATTTATATCACGTATAATGCTTAAGTATGATTTTCCCTAGTCAATTTCTTCTTATCAAAGAATGAAGATTTCTTTTCTTTTGTTTTCTACTTTTTTTGAATTCTCAGCTCTACTTTCTCTCTAAGTAACCTCTTCACTCTTACCTTTTTATGGTCTGAGTCCCTTGATGAAATGTTCCTTGAAATTGAAAACAAAACAAATCCCCAAGATCCTTAACATGGGATCACTTTTTAAAATGTAGGCCACAAGCATTCCTTGTGGTAATTAAAGAGTATCAAAAATTCCTTCCTTGTGCCTAAGTTCCCTGATCTACAAATATCCAGGAGGCTTACTGTAATAACACCTTAATGTGTTTATTAAGACATCACATGGAAAACAGATGGTTACAGCCTAATCTCCAATGACTGCTCAGCATGACCTTGTCATCACCAACTACATGGTTTCATTAATCTTACTTTGTGAACCAACTGTGTAACATCTATTTCTGGGATGTTCACTTAGTGAATTTCTCAGAGTTTCTCAGAAGAAAATCACAATCATATTGAACCAAAAATGGATACTTGAGAAAGTTGAAACTTAGAGATTCCTGTGTTATATCTACATTAAGAATTAACAAAAATTATTCCATGCTTATTATTTAATTGGCCATACAAAAAGTCTAATCAGAAATGTTCCTCAGAATTATGGAAAGGGAAGAACGCATGTCCCCATATTTGAAAACCTACTAATCTTACTTATTTTTCTTTGAATCCTTATCAGGGAAAACTGGTTTACTGCCATGTAAGAAGTATCCATAAATACTTATGAAATGAATATGTTGATATTTGATCAAAATTTTAAGAAACTGTGTTTTCAATTAGGCAGTGTCAACAATTGTTAACAACCAGAGATTGAGACCTCAGTGCTATAATCTAAAAGGTAAGGCCCTGAGGCTTTGGTATTGCCATGCTAGGGCCTCATTCCATTATGAAATAAACAGTCATTGGCATCACTGACAGAGCAAGCCCATTTTACCATAATCATTTTTCTTCTGTCAATTCTTTCAGTCTCCATTTAAATAGTTTTAACTGTATTCTTTCTAAATTCTGTTGGGGTTATGATGCTGTGAAAAGAATTCGCTTTCTCTCTCAAGAAGGCAAGATTTCCATGCTAAGCTACTTTGACTCAGCTGCTATTCCAAGGAGTGAAAATGAAGGGGAGCCCAGGAGAATACTGAAATCAGTCTTTTCCTTCAAAGTGTATACAAATCATTTACCATGGTGAAAGTAAAACAAAGTTAATTGATTCCACTTCTATCATTCTTTATTAACCCTTAAAGATTCGTCAAATGCTTCATTCAGTTACCCAAAATCTTGATTGTCTGTAGCAAGCCTATTTCTCCTAGTACATATTCCCTTCATCCATTACAATGGTTACCAACTGCTAGTACTTGTTGCTTCCATTTTGTCTCTTCACATTTTGGACAAGAGGAAACACACAGGAAAACTGAATATACTTCTTTTTCTTCTAACCTAAGGATCCTCTTCTTCCTTACACTCCTGCTTCAAAATGCCTTTTGACCCTTAAGCTTTAAAACGGAAATTTAAAAGCATACTTGGCTATTTATATGGGAAGGAACTGTGTGCAACTGAATAATAATTCTCCTAAACACACTGTGGGTACTGCTTCCAACCCCTTCCTCTCATTCCACTGCTGCTTTGCAAACCAGCACAGAGGCAGAGCGAGCTTCAGGTTGCAATGAAGTCACAACAGAGTAACAGTCTTTCCACATCAGCAATTCTCCTGATTCCCACAGCACAGACAACAGTAACACTCTGTGGGTAGGTATATCCCTAGAATCTCCCAGAGACAGGTGGTAGGGAGGTCCACCCTCCTACCCTCCTACAACAAAAAATGTCCTGCTTCTTTATTTAGTATGTGGAATCACAAAACATTATTTTCTGAAAGAATCTAAAAGCTCATCTAGTCCAACCTATTTATTTTGGTATAAAATTATTTTATTATTCAAATTATTTATTTATACTGTAGAAAGATTAGAAGTATCAGCAATCAAAGAGAAGACACATAAGGTCATCCTATATTTTACCTCTTAGAAATATTTCACTTAACTTTTTGGAGAAAAGTCCCTCCAACCATTTTATATATGTGTGTGCATATGTATGTAACTAATATATATGGTTAGGCTTTGTGTCCCCACCCAAATCTCATCTTGAATTGTAATCCCCACATATAGAGAGAGGGCAGTAAAGTGATTGGATTATGGGGGAGGTTTTTCCCATGCTGTTCTCGTGATAGTGAGTGAGTTCTCACAAGATCTGAAGGTTTTATAAATGGTTGTCTATCCTGTGCTCTCACACGCTCTCTGCCACCATGTAAGATGTGCCTGCTTCGCCTTCTGCCCTGATTGTAAGTTTCCTGAGGCCTCCTCAGCCATGTGGAACTGTGAGTCAGTTAGACCCCTTTCTTTATAAATTACCCAGTCACGAGTAGTATCTTTTTTTTTTTTTGAGAGGGGGTCTCGCTCTGTCACCCAGGCTAGAGTACAGTGGCATGATCTCAGCTCACTGCAACCTCCGCCTCCTAGGTTCCAGTGATTCTCCTGCCTCAGCCTCCTGAGTAGCTGGGACTACAGGGGCATGCCACCACACCTGGCTAAATCTTGTATTTTTAGTAGAGATGGGGTTTCACCATGTTGGCCAGGCTGGTCTCAAACTCCTGACCTCGGGTGATCCACCTGCCTTGGCTTCCCAAAGTGCTGGGATTACAGGCATGAGCCACCTTACCCGGCCACAGGTAATAATATCCTTATAGCAGTGTGAGAACGGACTAATAGACACACATACCCAATCATGGGTTGCTTAACAAAAGGAATGTGTTGTAAGAAATGTATCATTAGGCAATTTTGTCACTGTGTAAACATCAGAGTGTACTTACACAAACCTAGATGATATAATATACTACACAGCTCAGCTATATGGTTTAGACTATTGCTCCTAGGCTACAAACCTGTACAGCATGTTACTGTACTGAATACTGTAGGCAGTTGAAACATAATGGCAAGCATTTGTGTACGTAAACATTGAATTCAGTAAAAATACAGTATTAATAATTTTAATATGGTACACCTGTATAGGGCACTTATCATGAATGGAGCTGGTAGGACTGGAAATTGCTCTGGGTGAGTCAGTGAGTGAGTGGTGAGTGTATGTCAAGGCCTAGGACATTATTGTACACTACTCTAGACTTTATAAATGCTTAGGCGATATAATTTTTTTCTTTCTTGAAGAATAAGTTAACTTTAGGTTACTGTAACTGTTTTACTTTATAAACTTTGAAATTTTATCTTTGGTTCTTTTGTGGTAACACAGCTTAAAACACAAACACATTGTGCAGAGCCACAAATATATTTTCTTTCTTTATATGCGTATTCTATAAGCTCTTTTCTACTTTAATTTTTTTTTAAACTTTTTTGTTAGAAAAATAAGCCACCAACACTTATTAGCCTATGCCTACAGAGGGTAAGTATCATCAATGTCACTGTCTCCCATCTCCACATCTTGTTCCACTGGAAGGTCTTTAGAGGCAATAACATGCATGGAGCTGTCATCTCCTGTGATAACAATGCTGTCTTCTGGAATATCTCCTGAAGGACCTGCTTTGAGGTTGTTTTACAGTTAACTTTTTTATATATAAGTAGAAGGAATGCACTCTAAAAAAACTATATAAAGTATAATATAGTAAATACATAAACCAGTAACATAGTCATTTATTATCATTATCAAGTATCATGCACAGTACATAATTGTATGTGCGACAGTTTTATAGGACTGCGGCAGAGTATGTTTGTTTCTACCAGCCTCACTACAATAATGACACTACAACATTGCACTATGACATTACAACAGCCACAGCATCACTGAGTGATAGGAATTTTTCAGTTGTATTAAAATCTTATAGGACCACTATTGTACATTTGGTTGGTCCATTGTTGAGAAAAACATCATTATGCAGGGCATGACTGTATATATAAATATTTATGATAGTTTCTTTTATCAAAAATGGGATCATATTATACTTCTACTTTTTGGCCTGCTTAATCACAGATCTGCCAATACTAGCTGTGTGTCAAATTTCTTAATTGCTCTGTCTTAATTTCCTCATCTATAACACAGGCATTAACGACAGTCCTTGTGTTGTTTTATATGTTGCTCACTTGCATAACAACAGGGTTGTTATGAGGATTAAATGAGTTGATGCATGTGAAATGCTTAAATTTTTTTTTTATTATTGTTTTGTTTGTTTGTTGTTTGGAGATGGAGTCTTGCTGTGTCGCCCAGGCTGGAGTGCAGTAATGCGATCTCAGCTCACTGCAACCTCTGCCTCCCAGGTTCAAGTGATTCTCCTGCCTCAGCCTCCCTAGTAGCTAATTTTTTTGTATTTTTAGTAGAGAAAAGATTTCACTATGTTGCCCAGGCTGGTCTTGAACTCCTGACCTCAGGTGATCCACCCACCTCAGCCTCCCAAAGTGCTGGGATTACAGGCATGAGCCACTGTGCCCAGCAAAATATTATTCAATAAATGTTATTATTATACTACAATCTATTATATACTTTCTTACTGTTTGTCATATGAACTATAGCCGATTAATCCCTTCATTATGCAGATGAGAAACATGAAGCTCAAAGAGGATAATTACCTCGACAATTTGACAATGTTCCTAACAGAACCAGAATGCCAGGACTTTTTTCAGTACTTTCTCTTCTTAACACCAACAGAACAGCTAGTAGCAAGAGACCTTACTAGATGCAAGGCCCCGTGCTGAGAACTTTGCATCCATTAATTCACATGATCCTGACAAATAACCTTAAAAAGGCAATTACTATTATGATTCTAATGTTATCCGTGAAGAAACTAGGACCTATACCAGTTCCAAGCGAGCAGACTTTGCCTAAGAAGTCACAACTAGCAAGCTGCAGAGCCACATTTCAATTCAGGTATTTCTGACTCAGAAGCCTTTGCCTCAAAACATGATCCTATACCTTATCACATGAGGATTTCCTCATACTAATGGGGATTTCCTCATGCTAATGGTGATTTGCCAGTAAATCTCTAAAAGTCATTAAGACTATCAAGGTCATTAAGATAGCATGATTCTCCAATGAGCTAACTTATTATAAAGGGACTTAAGCACCATGAAGATTCCAGCAGCCTGACATTCAAAGTTCTGACTTAATTCACCTTAGGTGTATATTTCTACTTTCTGCCTCGCAGTTTCTCAGGCACACCTGCAACATGAAAGCCCCACCTGTACTCATATCTCACTCAGTACACCTTCCACTTTCCTTCAAAAAAATTAAAAAAAAAAAAAAGAAAACCAGTTGCTTTTTGTTGAGTTTTGAAAACCGCTGCAGTAACAGGAGTAGGATGTGGGGATCTTAGATTCTTCTCAAATGGTCAGGGAGGGATTAGGGTATTTGTCAGGCCTAATCTCACTGTGCTCTCTCGAGGCTGTAGGATACATTTTCAGCAACGCAGGAAGAAGCAGGCATGCTGCAAATGTTGAATAGATTTGTTTATGAGCTGGGACAGAAGGTCATATTTCCCCTTTTGAATAGGAAAAAAATCCTAGGCCATCTTTTGTGTTGAAATATGAAATTATTCCATCCTTTCAATTCTTTGCTGCTTTTATATATTGCTCACTTGTATTTCATAGTGAGTCATGCCTGCAGCAATCTAAGGCTTGTCTTGCTTCATTGTAACCACCTGCTTTCTCATCAGCTCAGTTGATGAAAACTTCAAGTGAAACTACAATATATGTTTTTACTGATTTTTGTGGCCAAACAAAAGCCTTCAAATTAATGTTGGAAAACTACTGCCACATAGTTTGCCCATAAACACAAAAACTTCAATATTCAAGGGGACAACTGGCCACTTATTAGAATTTTACGAGTTCATTTCACAGACTGGTTACAAAAAGGTTACAGAGCATTTTATCTTTATAAACAGTCAGAAGCTTCCCTTCTTTAGTTGAATATGTATTTTTGCTCAAGTCAGCTCCTGATAGAAGATGCCAATATTCTATAAAACACTTTGGATAATGTGATCGTTAATTTTATGTCACCTTGACTAATCTAAGTGATGCCCAATAGGGGTAAAATACTACTTTTGTGTGTGCCTGCGAAGGTGTTTCCTGAAGAAAAATAGAGTGAGTAAGGAAGATCCCCTTCACCAATGTGGGTGAGGCCCAAATACAACAACAACAAAAAACAGACGGGTGAGTTTGCTCTCTCTGTTAGAGCTGGGCCATCTATCTTCTCCTGCCCTGAGACATCAGTGTTCTTGGTTCTTGGGCCTTTGGACTTCAAGACTTACACTACCGATGACCCTCGTTCTCAGGACTTCAGTTTGTACTGAAATTACACCACTGGCTTTCCTGGGCTCCCAGTTTGCAGGGGACAGCCTGCAGGACTTCTCAGCTTCCATAATCATATGCACCAAATTCTCATAATGAATATATTTCTATATATCTATATATAATATTGGTTCTCTTTCTCTGAAGAACCTTGACTAATGCAGGAAATAATGATAAACCCAAGGAAGCAAACAGGATAATAAGGATTTGAAAAATAAAGTAACTATTTACCATCCTACATATTAATCCACCCAATTAGCTCTGAAATCAGTTAGCATAAACTGTAAGAGTTAAGAGTATAACAGCCTGCTGCAGGAAAACAGTTCAAACCAATCCGAGACATACAATGTTATTTCTTCAAACTGTGAAGATTAAGTAAATGCAATCACGCATGTAAATATATGTATGTAAATCATGTGTGCAAATGTATGTATGTATGTACAGTGCTGAACATAGATGCTTAAAAATAGTTAATGAATTTTTCCCTTAACATTTACCTTTGGAAATTAACATAATTATTTATAAATCTGGTGAAAGATGTAGATATTCTCCCCTAAACATACCCAGAAGCATTTGCATCTCAAAATTTTACCACTGGGATAAGAGACATAGATCTAAAGCCCATCCAAGCAACACTGATAAGAACTTACACAGTCCACAGATAAGGAGAAGGAACAAACTACTCCCTTCAAGAAGCCTTCCCCTAACTAACTGCTATTCTTTCTATAACCCTATCATGGGAATTCACATTCTCATTCCAGCCTACAAGCTTTCCCCATAGTATATAAACCTTTGGAAACACTGGAGTGTGCTAACAAAGTTGCTACAGTTAAATTTTAGAATGTCCTCTGGGGTTCAATTAAATTTAAGAAATATCTATTTTGCAAATCACTAATGAAGTTGTACTAAGGGTTTTCTCAAAATTCTTTTCATGCTATGAGTTCAAGATCCTGAGAATATTTTGTTTATATTTTGCCTTTATTTCACATATTTACAAATGTGGCTTTCTGGTATTAGATACTTTATGTCATATATCATTTGCTTAAACATTATGATGTTCAAAGTTCAGATCTATTTTATAGCTCTTATTATTAGATCTAATATATTGCATGAGTTTAAAAACAACGAACTCAAGACATATACATGGACTAGCACTGCAATTTTCAATCCTAGAGTCTATATATGTATATTAGTGCTTGAGAAAGTTAACTTGGAGTTCTTTAACTTTCACAAGACTTCAAGTTGCCAATGAAACAAACTAATGAAAATCTCCACAGGCTTGTTTAGGATTTGCCATAAAGCATAGCATGAATACAGGGTTTAGATCCAAATACGTGTATGGCTTTGGTTGGAATGCTCAAGTCAAGGTGAATCCACACAACTACAAGGGTACCTTACAATTCTGGATAATTACAGAGTTGTTTTCCCACCAAGTAGCTAAGAGTTAAAGAGCTGATTCTAACCCAAACCCTGCAACTAATTGTGTGCTAAGTAGATCATCTAATCTCGCCAGATATTCATTATCTAATCCACAACATAAGAATATTTTAAAGGAGGTTTTCATTCCCTTTTACCTCTAAACTATGGACTGTATATAGGTAACTCAGTAATTAGACAGTTGGAAGAAACAAACTGAGGATGGTTGACAGTGTGAAGCATTTGCCTTCTGGTGGATTATACCATTCATGAGCTGGTAAACTCACCACCAGGGGGAGGAGGAAAACCCTGATCTGTGACATTTGCCAATTTCAGTGGTGTAAATATTCCTGCCATTGTCAGTTTCAAGCTGCTTACGTGATGTGAATGAACACAAAGTTTGGAAGAGATCTACATATTCAACTCTCAGGAACTGGTATGAGCACACTCCCAGGACACCTGTGACTCCATTTTCTACATCCAAGTCTTAGTCTTAAGCTACAAATGAAAAATATTCTTTACCAATTTAAAAGGATGCCTTAACAACAAACCAAGTCAAAGCTTTGCTGAGAAACATTTTCCTATTTGGATGAAAAGATACACAGTACCCATTTGTTTTGGCCTTGGGGAAATAAAAGTGCAAACTAATATCCCTAAATGAAATGCACAAAACACATCTCAGTTTCACTTCCCGCTAAAGTAGGTTGCAAGTTTGCAAATTCTCATTCAACAGAGGAGCTCATGTGAGTCCTTCCAATCAGATTGGCTGGCAATATTTCTCTTAACATCATGCTACATTTACACAAAACAAAGTTGAGGAACAACCTAAAGTTGGAAAAGTTTCAGATGAATAATTCAATTGAACACATGCAGAAATCTGCAGAAAACAGATCTTTCTTCCCTGAAGGCATCATTAAGATCTTGCCAGACCTTCACCATTTATAGCATCAGCCATATTTAGAGTATAGAGATACTTTGAAGAAAAGATACATTGGTTACCCTGTGTACCTAGCAGAAAGCAGGCCCTTAGAAAAAAAGGCTTACATGTAGGTAGTTTATTTCTGAAAGTGATCCCATGGAGCAGAAGTAGCAAATAGGAAAGAATGTAAAGGCAAAGAAGGAAAATCAGTAGAGGGGTATGTTATCAAGTTGTCTAATGTTCTGGGCAGCTGGACCTCCAAACTCTCAGCACACAAAATTTGCCTCAAATTTTTCTGCCCTGTGGCTGGAATGGGGAACATTTATTCACCACCTTTTCTACCATAATTCAAGAATTGTATACACACACACACACACACACACACAATTATTAGCATAATCATCACTTCAAACATTTCCATTACCCCAAATTTTCTTCATGCCTCTTTGCAATCATTCTCTTTCAACCTGGCATTACCAGGCAATCTCTGACCTATTTTAGGTCAATGTAGTTTACATTTGTATTTACATACATAAATTATTTTTGTCAAAAATTGGTATAATTCTGCCTAGAATTCTTTAACAAAACAGTCATTAATACATGCCATTTTCGAAACTGTCACATTCAATCCTATTAGCAAATATAGTATGGGCTGTATTATTTATAGAATTCCTTTTCCTTGCCTCCTTTCACCCGATAGACTTTTGGGGCCTTCAAGAACAATAAAAACATAGCTTAAACATGTGATTTTTATCGTAAAAACTGACATTTTAAAGGCAGCCTCAGCTACTGCTATTCAAATTTATTTCACTTTTTAATTGGCTTGCACTCTGAGGTAGATTCACTAAAAGGTTCAACAATCAAAACAAGGGTGTTCAATTGATTAAAGCTCATTTTAGGTAATTTTAAAAACATTTTAAGAAGAAAATAACTACCCTAAGGGAACGTCTCTTCTGAGCTGTTTGCAGAAAACCTGAAGACATAGGCCAAATATTGGAATATTTTAAGGGATAATTCTTTAAAGGGAAGGTTATTCTGTACACATAGTTATGGATATAATGGTCTTGTTGAATATTAAAAAGTAAAATTAAAAGGTATCAAACAAAGGTTGTTCTCTTTTAGGCTTAAAATTTCAATTGCGAATAAATCCAATATTCACAATCTTTGTTCATAGGCCTTAGTAAGATAATAAGAAAGGTATATATTAAATCATATGTTTCTTTCTATATTAACTGTCCTTATAGCCTAGAAGGATTTCTGAGGCTGATAAGAGACAACATAGATGTTCATGAAAACTCACCCACCACATTTATGCTTATATGTACTTGACATATTTAAGGTTCTAAACTAAATATATTGCCACTGTAGCCTGCCTTTCTACATCAATCAAAGTTACTAACAAGTATTTTAGAAATGAAAGTCTAAAACTTAGGGACTAGGAGGAAAACAAGAAAGAAAAGAATTAAGGGAGACTACTGTAACATCAACAAAATAACAAGGACTTGTTTAATCATAAAAGATAAATGCTTTGTAATCATATTTAGCCAATATTCTATAGTGTATAAATTATTTCTTTTGCAGCTCGCCTTTTTGGCAAATTTTCTTGCAACATTTTCTAACAGGATTAATAATCAGTAGCAACCAAAACCAATATAGTACATGAGTTTTATGTCCATTCCTCTTATTGCAGATAGACAATCCAGGCTGCTAACTATATAAAGCATTATAAAATTATTGTTTTATGGCCAGGCGCGGTGGCTCACGCCTCAAATCCCAGCACTTTGGGAGGCCGAGGCGGGTGAATCACAAGGCCAGGAGATCCAGATCATCCTGGCTAACACGGTGAAACCACCTCTCTACTAAAAATACAAAAAAAAAAAAAAAAAAAAAAATAGCTGGGCGTGGTGGCAGGCGCCTGTAGTCCCAGCTACTTGGAGAGGCTGAGGCAGGAGAATGGCGTGAACCCGGGAGGCGGAGCTTGCAGTAAGCAGAGATCGCGCCACTGCACTCCAGTCTGGGCAACAGAGCGAGATTCCGTCTCAAAAACAAACAAACAAACAAAACCTATTGTTTTAGAAATAAGTGGAAACTATAAATCAGTTGTGTATGAAGGGCATCATACAGTGGTTTAAAATTTCACTTCAAAAGGACGCAGATCTGGGATTGAATCATAGTTTTATATTCTCCAATCTCTGTGACCATGGGAAGATTTCTTAACTTCCACGGGTCTCTGTTATGACACATGGGTAGGGATAAAATAAGGATAACAATATCTTTCCTACAGGTATGCTATGATATTCAATGATATGACTAGAGCGTGGCACAAGAGGGCAATGTACCAAGCTGATAGTATTATTAATTGATTTTTTTTTTTGCTGCTGTTTTAATATTATTCAAAGTAGCACTAAAATCCTTTCACTTGAAAGGAGGAGATTCAATTTATTACATGAAAAATATTTTAAAGTTAAGATGCCCAAGGGATTTTTTTTATCAAGGTTAATATATAAAAATATGTATAGCAGGATCCAGGACTTAGGTTGACACTTAAGATGGTCTATCTCTGGCCCCTAAGAGAGCCGAATCAGCTGCTTTCACACAATATCTTCCTTTATCTCTGCCTGAACTGTGTTGATACTTGCTGACATCCATCTATATGTCATCCTTCATCATAAACTTCCTCCTCACTGCTGTGATTACACATTCATAGACTTTCGAAATTCATGAAAACCCCAAAATCACTGCAAAGAGATGCAGGAGAATCTTTTTCTCTGTTTGCAGCAGAAGAGATTGATTGTTTTTGTAATAAACAATTGTAAGAACTTATATTTTTAATATGGATTTCTAAGAATAAATACGTTAATTTATTTTGCCAGCATCTTTATGAGGTAAATGTTTTAATTCTATTATCCAGAAGACAAAAGAATGAATATAAGAATGCAAGTATCTTTCCAAGGTAAAATGACTTCCTTTTCTGATTCACTCTCCCGTACAGGCTTATCTTTAGGCATTTAGAGGAGACACATCCCACCTTGTAGGTGTTTCATCCAGGTAAACCCAATTTTAAGGTAGCACAATGGAATCTTAAAGGAGAAAAATAATGACACAGGCAGAAATGCATTATCTTCTTATTTCCTAAATATTTCTTCTCGGGGTTATTTTATTTATGAGTTTTTTCGATATTAATTCCTAGGGCCTCTCTTTCCTCACTGTTTCAGTAATGTTACTCATATGTAATTCTCCAGTAATACTAAAAACAGTAATGATAATATTTATCAAGGGCCTCCTCTGAGCCAGGCAATGTGCTAGGTGCATAGCACATGTGAATATTCCATTATAAATGAAAAAACTGAATGCAAAGTTAAGTCACCTGCTCAAGGTTACTAGAGAACAGGGAACAAGGAATTCTATGCTTTTTCAGTTTAATTTAATACTGTTTATCTGTAAATAAGAGGTTTAAACAAAATGTTTCTTAATAATTATTCCTACATGACATGAACTAGTGGGGGAAAGTAGGCATTACTCTGCAAAAAAGACATAGCAAAGCTGAATAACTTGTTCAAGTTGGATTAGAACCCATGTTTGTTTAAGTATGAATTTATTACCTTACCACCGCATTAATATCCCAAAATTATGAATTGTTCATTAGTTTCTCACATTTCTAATTGATACATACCAATTCTTTGAGAAAAATTCTCTTTACTTAAAAGAGTTCTTTTTTACTTTCTTCAAGGCAAAGAAGTAAAGGGCTATCAAAGCAACTCCCAGGACATGAAGAAATACTTCCTTTCACCACGGATCCTAAAGCCTAAGATGAGTGCTAGCTTTAAGTTTGAGACCCATCACAAAAATGCCTGAATCTGCAAAACCAAATGTGATCTCTCTTTTCCTCCAGGTTTGGAAATATCTGCATAGGGCTTCTTATCAGATACAGTTTTGTACCAGAATAGAGAGATGTTTGAAAGGCAAAGAAAGGGATAAGGTAAGTAAAACATTGATCAAAAGAACCTAAGTTCCAAGGAAATTGGCAGGTTTTTTGTTTGTTCTGAAAAAAAGATAGATGGATCTTTAATAAATTTATTTCTATTTCAACCTCAGAAACTACTTTCTTTCACTTAAATGACAAAATGAAAAACATAAGTCATTGAGAAGCTCCCAATGAAATACATACTTTTTTTTCAGAATAATTACCCGTCACATATATCTTTTTAAAATCTAAAAGCTGACACCATAAGATTATACTTTGAGGTTTGCCCTACACTCTAAATATCTAGCAGTAGTGAGATGTAAAGTAAATCTAAACATGACAGTCTGACAACACTAAAAGTAAACAAAATAAAGAGAAAAATATGTAGCAGTCAAAATCCCAGCAGGAAACAGATGTCACCCTCCAAAGGCTTAACCTTTAAAGAATGAAATAAGGAGCCCATGTGTGAAAGTGTAGCCAGGATTAAGGGAATCAATAGGGAGGATAATTCATCCCAGGACAGGCAACAGGGGGAAGGAAGCCTGAAGGGTGAGGGAAGAAGGGAACAATGATCCAGTTGTAGGTGAGAACCAAAACTTTCTTAAAAATAAACTTATTAACACTGAGCCAACTTTGTCAAAATTAAATACCTTTTATTGTTTATTTTTAAACTCACGATTGTAGGTACTATAAACTAAGACTAATACAATTCGTATTACCTCAGATATTCTATATTTTACTATAGAGCCTCCGCTTGTCCTAGTCAATTGTCTTTCATATTCTAGCACACCAACCATTTTACTTTATTTTTCCTCTTCATAGACGAAAACCAAACCCATTATCCTCCATACACATGTATATCTTTGCATCTGTTGAATTTACCAAAGTCTCTATTGCCAATATTAATTTCTTTTTAGTTGAAAGCTGATATATTTCCTCGCTTCAAAGAGATTATCATTTGTAAGACATACTTTCTTTTTTTTAAAGTTCATTTATATATATATATATATATATATATATATACTTCTATTTTAAATTCAGGGGTACATGTGCAGGTTTGCTACATAGATAAACGTGTGTCATGGTGGTTTGTTGTGCAGGTTATTTCATCACCCAGGAATTAAGCCTAGTACCCATTATTTTTCCTGATCCACTCCCTCTTCCCACCATCCAACCTCTGATAGGCCCCAATGTGTGTTTTTCCCCTCTGTGTGTCCCTGTGTTCTCATTTTAGCTCCCACTTATAAATGACGACATGCAGTATTTGTGTTTCTGTTCTTGCTTTAGTTTGCTAAGTGTTTATTAATGATAGACTGGATAAAGAAAATATGGTACATATACATCACAGAATACTATGCAGCCATAAAAAGAATGAAATCATCTCCTTTTCAGGGACATGAATAGAGCTGGAAGACATTACCAATATTAATTCAACTATTAATTAAAGTTACTAACTTCTGTCACAGGCCAGAAAATACTACAAAATAAACGGAGAGGTGTCTATCACATGTAAGCACATTAGCAGAGTAAAGTTCTGGAAAAAACTGCATACCTCTATACACATCTATGTATGGCAGACTACATTATTGGTCCAATTCTTCACTACGTTGTTGTAATCGTTTACTTTCACACACATACCACATCCTCATGGTGGGTAAAGTGCATTTTTTTTTTTTTTTTTTTTTTTTTTGAGACGGAGTCTTGCTCTGTCGCCCAGGCTGGAGTGCAGTGGCGCCATCTCGGCTCACTGCAAGCTCCGCCTCCCGGGTTCACGCCATTCTCCTGCCTCAGCCTCTCCGAGTAGCTGGGACTACAGGCGCCCGCCACCACGCCCGGCTAATTTTTTGTATTTTTGGTAGAGACGGGGTTTCACCGTGGTCTCGATCTCCTGACCTCGTGATCCGCCCACCTCAGCCTCCCAAAGTGCTGGGATTACAAGCGTGAGCCACCGCGCCCGGCTAAAGTGCATGTTTTAATTCCCTCATTTGGGATTGACCACATGCCTGGCTTTGGCCATTGAAGTGTTAGTGTGCTAACTCAGAGGATAAATGCTTGAGGGGAAGGATAACCCATTCCCCATGATGTACTTGTTTCACATTGCATGCCTGTATCAAAACATCTCATGTACCCCATAAATATATACACCTACTATGTACCCATAAAAATTTAATAAATAAAAAATAATCTTAAAAAAGTTAGTATGCATGAGATAAGCAGAACCTTGAAGTATTCTTTCACAGTTGAGTGTGCCCTCTTACACTCCAATGATCCGCCATTAGAAAAACATGCCCCAGGTGGCCGACACCCCTTCAGTCTATACCCCAGAACAGAAGGGCTTGCATCACGGAGCTTGCAGCTCGAATCCGACAGCTGCGAGTCCAGACTAACTCAGCTTATGTGTAGCCTACTGCAGACATACGACCATGGAAAGAAATATTTAATCCTTTAACCTACTGAGTTTTGGGGTAGTTAGATATGCGCATTATTATGGTGATACTTGATTGAATCATGGTACCATCATTTACATGCTTTTCACATTTGCGAAGGTTAATAAACATGTACAACTAATACAAGCTAATATAAAACATATTTTTTGACTGGGCGCAGTGGCTCATGCCAGTAATCCCAGCACTTTGAGAGGCTGAGGCGGGCGGATCACCTGAGGTCGGGAGTTCAAGACCAGCCTGACCAACATGGAGAAACCCCATCTCTACTAATACAAAATTAGCTGGGTGTGGCGGCACATGCCTGTAATTCCAGCTACTCGGGAGGCCGAGGCAGGAGAATCGCTTGAACCCGGGAGGCAGAGGTTGTGGTGAGCCAAGATTGCACCATTGCATTCTAGCCTGGGCAACAAGAATGAAACTCCATCTCAAATATATATTTTTTAATTTACTAGTTGATGGCCACTTTTTATTGTACAAAATTTATATGCCATTAGTGTATTTGGAATTATCAGTTTGATTTGTAGCATCATAAGAAGTTTAAAACATTTTAGAAAAATACCTTTTTAAAATTTAGTTTAGTTTTACATTTAAATCTTACTTAGACATTTCAATGACACATTATTTGACCCATATAATCAGTGCAGGAAACTAGAAATTTCAGAAAAATTAACCTTTGTGGGCACAAATAAATACGTTTTATATAAAATAAAACATTAATAGAATAAAATAGAACATGTTAATGTAATTTTCTTCACACTGTAATAAAAACAAAGAAATGATACATATTGTTTTAAATCAAAATTATTAAACCAGTATAAACTGTCCAGTTATTCGCCTGGATAAGGAATATTGCCTAAGTTATTTATTTTATATTTATACAAAAAAATATATTTTTTAAATTCTTTAATGCTTATTTATAAGAAGTGAGATTTTTAGTTTGGGGTTTCTTTCTTGCTTTTTTTTTTCCTGATATCAATTGCTTTCTGTGCTTCTTATCCTGCAACTAAGCAATCAAAATCATTTTTTAAAGGTTCTCTATTTCCCTTGAGTTATACCCCAACAAGTATTTTAAAGTTTTTTTATGTTCCTGGAAATTTATGAATTCTCTCATTTTAAATTTATATAAATCTTGTTAGTCTCAAGAGACCAATGAAAACATGAGCTCTATTAAGTTTAAACAAATTTATAATCTAATTCATCCATTTGTCCTTGGAGATAGGTTATTATATATTATTCTATTTGTTTACAAAATATGTTACATCACATAATGGAGAATTGTTATCAAACTCTCAGGCAAACTACAGAACTCTGTGGAAATTTACAGTTTTATTTTTCCCTGATACATTATGTGTTGTTTTTGATAGCACTCATTCAGACTGAGAGGTCATGCTAGGAGTACAACTTAAAGTTTATTAACTTGTTGGTATGTAAAACTTTCCCTCACATCTTGACCTGAATCATTTGCATATTTCTATGGGACTTCTTTATTTGTAAGAGAGGAGGGAATGTCATATACTCAGAAACCTAGATTTCTATGAGTAATGGAATTACAGAAAAGCTAGAAGCCATTTTTTAAATCCGAAAACACTCAGATTAACTTTTTAAATTTATATACAAAACATGCAAAGCCCTCTTTCAGAAATCCTTTCTTTCCCAAGGCATTCAAACATGTGAGAAGTTGTTCAAATGCATTATTTATTAGGGAAATGCATATTAAAGCTCTGATGAGTTACTGCTTCCCACACATTAGAATGGCTAAAATTAAGAAGACTGGCAACATCCAAAGTTCCTGTTGCAAGTGATGTAACTGAAATTCTAATAAATGTCTAGTGTGAGTGAACCATTTTAGAAAACAGTTTATCACCCTCTTATATAAAAGGTACCCCTACCCATTGATACAGTATTTCTGCTTCAAGATATTTACACAAGAATGTTAAAACAAAAATAAAAAATAAAATAAAATAAAACAAAATAACTGTACAGGAATGTTTATATCAGTTTAGTCATAAAAACACTAAATTGGAGACTAAATTCCATTGATTCCATCAATGGAAAAATGAGTGAACAACCTGTAGTATATTTATACCCTGAGAAACTGCTCAAAAATAAGAAATGAACTACTAATGTGACATGGATAAATTGCAAAAGAAACACACATACACACATATAAAACTCAAGAAAGACAAAACTAACTAGGTGATAGAAATCAGAAAAGTAGAGTACATTGGTTGTCTTGGTGGGATGAGGGGGAATTATTTAGAGTAATGAAATTTTTATCATATATAGTTATTTGCCAAAATGTATGAATATCTATGCATTTTACTAAATGTAAAGTATATCTCATTTTTTTTGAGACAGAGTCTCGCTCTGTTGCCCAGGCTGGAGTGCAGTGGCTCAATCTCGGCTCACTGCAAGCTCTGCCTCCCAGGTTCACACCATTCTCCTGCCTCAGCCTCCCGAGTAGCTGGGACTACAGGCACCCGCCACCATGCCTGGCTAATTTTTTGTATTTTTAGTAGAGACGGGGTTTCACCATGTTAGCCAGGATGGTCTCGATCTCCTGAACTCGTGATCCACCGGCCTCAGCCTCTCAAAGTGCTGGAATTACAGGCATGAGCCACTGCGCCCGGCTGTATATCTCAATTTTTGTAAAAAAAAAGTCTATTACAGAAAATGTAAAACTCAGGATACTGTTTGCCTCTGAAAGAGGTAGCAGAATAGGCTAGAAAAGGACTACTCACTGGCCAATACTGGAAGTTTCTAAGGTTGTAAATGAGGTGATATGTTCGTAGATGTTTATTTTATTACTCTGCTATGTAATATACATAAGTTATATATATTGACTTGCCTTTATCAACTATTATAATATTTTTCAAAATTCTTTTTCACTTTTCTGGCATTTTTTTTAATTGCAGAATTAAAATGTCCTGAGTTTGCTTTGGAATATTATTAACTGGTGAATTAATTCTTTTAAAGGTATGGGACCATTCAGACATTCATTTCTTGAGTCAGTTTTAGCACACATCTTTCTAGAAAGGTATATATTTTATCTAAGATTTCAAAAGTATTGACACAAAGTGCTGACAATGTCCCTAATATTTTCAGAGTCTACATATTTTTGTTAGTTTTATTCTTAATTAATAATAGTTTTTAATATTTTTCTGCCTTTGTCTTTTTATTTACATATCTTCCTTGAAAAATTATAAATTTCATCCTTTTTTGGCTTTGCTGATTCTTTCTGCTATGTTTTCTATTTTAGTAATTTCAAGTCTTTTATTTGTCATTTCCTTTCTTCTTATTTTTTTTTCTCTTTGGATTAGATATTTGACTCATTAATTTCAAACTTTCTTTTTTTTCTATTATAAGTATTAATACTTTAAATTTCCTATAAGTCATGCTTTGGTCATACCTAACTTTTTTCATACAGTTTTGTCATTATTATTTACTTATAAATATTTTCTAGCTTACATTATGATTTTTACTCCTAAGATAAAAACCTTTTTAGATTTTTAAGACAAATTTTTTTCTAGTTATGTTTTGTTGTTCTTCCTTAATTAATTGCAATGTGGTAGTATTATGTGGTTTGTGTGCTTACAATTATTTTAAAATATTGAGATGAGTTTTTAGAAGTTCTGTATATTCTGCAGATCTAGGTTTCTATACATGTCCATTGCACAAACCTTGACATTTTTGTTGCTCTTATTTTCTGAGTTTTTATACTTGAGATAAATGTAAAACAAAAAATTTTGTTTATTCAGTGAATTGCTAGTTACCTGTGAGATATTAATTCAATTAACATTCTTTGCATTTCCACTATATGTTTTAGACTACACTCAATGATCAGGGCCATAAGATCTTTTACTCCCTAAAGATGTATTTAAAACTTTTGTCTGGTATTACAATAGGGAAGACAAATAATATAAATGAATACATACAATATCTGATATAAGTGATATAAATGTAAGTTCACTCAATGAAATCACAAAGGTGGGACTAACCAAATCTCAGATAATCTGGGATGTCTTCCCAAATGAGGAAATATTTCGGCTAGATCTTAAAGGATGAATGGAAATTCTGAGGGCTGGAGAAATAGAAAGCAGAGGGAAAAGGCACTTTAGGTAGAGAAAATAGTGCTTGATATTAGAGAAATTGGGAGTATATCCACACAGGTAGGACACGGTGTGCTTGTGAAGCATCATAGGATAGACGGGGGAAATTATATGTCAGAGTGTAACTGTGGATTCAAGAGTCAAAGGCATTTGAAGATAAGATGAATGACCCATGGGAGAAATCGGCACTATTTGTTGAGAAGGTAAAGTTTGGGCTATGTTCTAATGAAAGGAGGCTTTGGACAGAGCAAGAGGCAAACAAAGAGCACTTTAAGAAATGTTGGTAGTAGAGCAAAACCCAGAGCATATTTAAGAGGTCCTCTGGCATTTGCATTGGAAAACAATAAAAGTTTTTAAACAATGGGGGTAGAACTGGAGATACTATAAATACCTGGCTGAAGAGTTGGTAACTGTTCTTGTAGGTTCTGTAGGTGTTATAATTACAAAATATATAATACACTTAATTTATATACACTTTTACAAATAAAAATATCGTGCATGAATTAGAAATATTTTATATTCTTTAAAAATGATACCTGAGAGATCTCATACTAGATGTGATGATGCATATGTTAATTTGCTTGACTATACTCATCCTTTCACCTATTTATAATTTATATTATAACATTGTGTTGGCCAGGCATGTTGGCTCACGCCTGTAATCCCAGCACTTTGGGAGACTAACATAGGAGGATCATTTGAGTCCAGGAGTTTGAGACCAGCCTGGGCAACACAGCAACACTTCATCTCTATAAAAAAATACTAAAATTAACCAGCTTGATGGCAAGCACCTGTAGTCCCAGCCTGGGGGGCTGAGATGGAAGTTTTCCTTGAGCCCAAGAGTGCAAGGCTACAGTGAGCTAGGATAGTGCCATTGCACTCCAGCCTGGGTAATATATCAAGGCCTTGTCCCTAAACAATAACAACAAAAGCTATACTGTATACCTTAAATAATATACAATAAAAACAAATTAATAAAAATAACAATACCTGTATATAGTTAGGGACAAATATTGGAAAAAATAGAGTGGAGCAGGGACAGGTTCTATAGATCAATGGTCTTCAGACTTCCCCCCACACACACATCCGAAGTTATTTTCATAATTTAAAAGATTTAAAATGTTTTATTTTCAGCATATTGCAATAATATATTAAATATTCTAATTGAATGTAATTGCTAGTAATATAAAATCAAATAAGATTATGACTTTTGAAAAATACGAGGCCAGGCACGTTGGCTCACGCCTGTAATCCCAGCACTTTAGGAAGCCGAGGTGGGCGGATCACGAGGTCAGGAGATCGAAACCATCCTGGCTAACATGATGAAACACCATCTCTACTGAAAATACAAAAAAAAAAAAAAAATTAACCAGGCGGGGTGGTGGGCACCTGTACTCCCAGACTCCCAGCTACTCAGGAGGCTGAGGCAGGAAGATGGTGCGAACCCAGGAGGTGGAGCTCACAGTGAGCCGAGATCGCACCACTGCACTCCAGCCTGGGCGACAGAGCAAGACTCTGTCTCAAAAAAAAAAATAAAACAAAATAAAAAAAGGAAGAAAAATATGAAATATGCACAGTAAGTTTTTATCGGAAATGTAACTAAAAGTAAATGGGGATTTTTTTTCAGTTTGTTTATAGATTTGTGACTATTTATTGCTAGAATTTTTTTATATTTAGATATATGTAAGCATGAGAAAAATGGTTTACATAAATAAGTCGATGAAAATGGGAGAAGTTTGTTTTAACAGTATTACTTAATTTATTGAATACTTTCAGACTTATATATCAAAAATCACATAGTGAACATTCAACAAAAGATATTTTTAATGATTTACCAATGGTCAACCCAATTCTTGTTTTTAAAGGAAAATAGAAACCATCTGACCCACCAAATTATTTCTTAGTCATTGAGAATCATTCATTTTTTCAATTCTGGGAAGTTTATCAAAAATATAAAACACCACCTTACCAAGACTTAGCAAATAACTACTAATTCTATTTCTAACTCATTTGCTAAAATTGCTATATTATCATGACATGTTTAGAAAGGGTTGGAAATATTAAAAAGTTGTTACCTTTAAATACACACTTTCCGGTGCATTACGTATTAAGAAATTACTTAACTTGCAATTTAAATCTATATTTTTCAAAAGCATGAAATTGCAGATTTAGATCACTGAATTATAAAATGTTTCCTATAAATATAATGGACCAATCCAGTCCTCATTGTCAAGCCAATAAAACTTACTGTCAATATGTAAAATATAAGTTCATTTTTCAAGTAAAATAAACATTTTAATAAAGATCCCTATGAAAATATATCACTTCAAATTCCATCTCAGAGAAAGATAGATCAGGAAGCTGGACATGGATTAGATATCTGGGTGAAACATTTATCGATGCTCTCTGCTCAGCTATCTCAGATATCTCTTTCCAAGATTTACATTAAAGGAAGACATACCTTTCTTTTATAAAGTATAAAAAGGGTAATTTGTATAAAGGAATATGAGAAAGAATAATTGGCATGATTTTTTACCAATTTTAGAAAAATTATTTTTAGAAAGAGGTACATTTTTTATAAAAATATTTTAGGAAAATTTAATAAAAAAGCTGAGAATTGGGGAGTTGATTCTTTTAGATTGAGGTTGACCATTAGTCAAACAAGGACACTCTCAGAGTAAAAAAGGGATGATAATAGTAACAGATAATATGTCAGGCATAAATAACACGCATAAATGAGGACTATATGGGACAAACCAGGGTGTGTCTAGAAACCTCACTCAAAACTCTGTGTGCCAATGAAGACTATGGAAAGTCTCCATGTGCCCCCAAGAGATACATATATTTAATTTGAGTACTGCTGCCCAGGCTACAGAGTTGGGAGTCTCTGCTAACATTTATTTGGTGAATACTATAACTCATTTATTTGATGACTATCATAACCCAGAAAGGAAGGGCATTATGTGCTTTACACACATTACTGTAGTTAATTCTTATAACAGGATTGTATGTATGTGTGTATACATATACACTTTTATTGTCCTTATTTTACATATGAGGAAAATGAAGCATAAATTTTTAAGAATGTGTTCATGTTTTCATAGCTACAAAATTATTTGATCCTAAATCTCTCAATCATCAGAGTTCTAAGACTGTGCTCCCTATTAAACTCCACTGTGAGGCTTTTAAGTGGTATCAGCAAACCTGTCATAAAATAAGGGAGACTGGCACTTTATAATTGCAAAAGATTTATTTTGCTAGTTCATTCTTTTATTCGGATTTTCGTATTATTTATTCCATTTAATTTATACACAAAGACCCTATTATATACCAGATGCTATGTTAGTACTTTAAAAAATGCTTTAGTTCATTTTTACCACTGTCTGGGGTGATAGTTCTTAACTTTAAAGAACAAGCAAGCTCAGAAAAGGGAGGTAATATAATCAGAGTCACATAGCTGGAAGGTGAGATGGTTTTATTTCAACCTACTTCTTTTGATCACAAATTCCCAGAAATGTGTAATATCTGCTTAAACATGTAGGAAATGCTAAGTAAAAGTAAAATTTAGATTGTATTCCCGTGCATGCTACTTGGAAGCATAAAGGTGGCCTGCCACCACTACTGACACTGCCAATGCCACACACAACACCCAGAGACTAAAGGATTTGCCTGCCCATCTGATCCACTGCTGTCACTGCTGGCACCCAAGCAAGCCCAACTCAAGGTCCAAGGATCAGCCTGCTCAGATTTGCTACTGCCAGAATCCATGTATGCCCACAGGGGATCAAGGACTCACATGCCAGGCCTGCCAACACCACCACTGTTGCCCAAGAACTGACTGAACTGGTAGCCCCATCCCCAGAAAAGCCTCTCCACAGCCTCCACTAACAACCACAGCCTAAGCCACTGAGAAACTCACAGACACTACTGATGCTGATTATATCTAAAGAAGTCATACAAAGACTGCATTACTTTACTCACCCAGAATCAAAGTCAAAACACCCTACCCAAAGAACACTGTAGATACAGGCACAGGAAAAATTCTTTCTCCAAAATTGCCAATCCAAAAAATTAGAGGAAGCAATGGTCACACCAGATGTGCAGATATCAATGTTAAAGAAAATAATAAAAATAACAAAAAGCCAGGAAACATGATACCTCCAAAGAAACAAAATAATTCTCCATAGAGGTTTCTAACAAAAAGAAAATCTATTAAGTGCCTGAAAGAAAATTCAAAATAACAATACCAAAGAAATTCAGTGAGATAGAACAGAGGTAAACAATACTTGATTTAATGAGATAGTCAACAAAGATATGTATATGATATATATATGATTTGTGATATATATATATATATATCATAAAAAAGAACCAAACAGAAATCCTGGAACTGAAGAATTCAGTGAATAAAGTAAAAAATACAACCAAGAACTCCAACAATAGTCTAGCTCAAACAAAAGAAAGAATTTCTAATCTTGAAAAAGATCTTTTGAAAGAACTCAGACAAAAAAAAAAGAATAAAAAAGAATGAAGAATGTCTATGTGGCATATGGGACACCATAAAGGAACCAAATATTTGAATTTAGGGAGTTTCAGAAGGAGAAAAGATGGGCAAAGACATAGAAAAGCAATTTAATGAAATAATTGCTGAAAAATTACCAAGTATTGCAAGAGATGTAGACATTCAGATACGGGAAGCTTAAACATTTCCCAATAGATTCAACCCAAAAAAATTTTTTCCAAGACACATTATAGTCAACCTGTCAAAATTCAAACACAAAGATAACTCCAAAAATAGCAAGAGAAAAGTATCAAGTCATATATAAGGGAATTCCCAACAGACATACAGCAGATTTCTCAGCAGAAACCTCACAGACTAGCAGAGAATAAGATAACATATTCAAAATGCTGAAAGAAAAAAACTGACAACAAAGACTACTATACCTAACCAAATTATCCTTCAGAAATAAAGGAGAAAGAAAGTATTTTGCAGACAAGCAAAAACTAAAGGGATTCATCACCACCACAGTGAACTTACAAGAAATGCTTAACACAGTCCTATATCTGGAAGTGAAAGGATGATACCTACCATCAAGAAAACATGCAAATATATAAATTTACTGGTACAACAGACACAAATAAGAAAAAGAAAGAAGTCAAATATTGCTACTACAAAAAAAAAATCGCCAAACTACAGTGATAAATAATGAGAGATAAAGAAACAAATAAAAAATATACCAATCAACCAGAAAGCAATGAACAAAATGGCAAGAGTAAGTCCTCACCTAACAATGATAACTTTGAATGTAAAAGGATTACATTTCCCACTCAAAAGATAAAGAGTGGCTGAATAGGAAATAAAAAATGGCCTAACTGTATTCTGCCTAAATGAAACTCACCTCTCCTGAAAAGATGTAAAGCGAAGTGATGGAGAAAATATTGCACAAAAACAGAAACCAAAAGCAAGCCAGAGTAGTTATATCTATATCAGATAAAACAGACTTTAAGTAAAAAACTATAAAAACAGACAAAGAATGTCATTACGTAATGATTAAAATGATCAATTCATGAAGAGGCTATAAGAATTCTGAATATCTATGTGCCTAACACTCAAACAACAAAATATATAAAGCAAATATTACTACATCTAATGGGAGAGATAGACACCAATAAAAGCAATAGTGAGGGACTTTGACACTTCATTCTTAGCATTGGACAGATCATGTAGACAGAAATCCAACAAAAAATTAGATTAAAACTGTGCTATAGACCAAATGGACCTAATAGATGTTTACAGAACATGTCACCCCAGAGCTACAGAATCCAGATTCTTCTGGTCAGTACACAGAACATTCTACAGTATAGACCATATATTAGACCACAAAACAAGTCTCAACAAATTTAAAAATAAAAATTATACCAAGTATCTTCTCAGACCACAGTGTAATTAAACAGGAAATCAATAACAAGCAGAAATTTGGAAATGGTATAAACACATGGAAATTTAAAAACATGCTCCTGAACAACCATTGGGGCAATGGAGAAATTAAAAAGGAAATCAATTAATTTTTTAAGCAAATGAAAATTGAATCACAACATATCAAAACCTATGGAATATAACAAAAGGAATACTAAGAAGGAATTTTACTGTAATAAACACCTACATCAAAAAAAGAGAGAAAGATTTAAAATAAAAAATGCAACAATGCAGCCAGGTGTGGTGGCTCATGCCTGTAATCCCAGCACTTTGGGAGGCTGAGGTGGACAGATCATGAGGTCAAGAGATCAAGACCATCCTGGCCAACATGGTGAAACCCTATCTCTACTAAAAATACAAAAACTAGCTGGGTATGGTGGTGCATGCCTCTAGTCCAAGCTACTCGGGAGGCTGAGGCAGAAGAATCGCTTGAATCGGGAGACGGAGGTTGCAGTGAGCCAAGATCACGCCACTGCACTCCAGCCTGGTGACAGAGTGACATAAAAAAAAAAAGAAGCAACAATGCAACTCATAGAACTAGAATAGGAAACCAAACAAAACCCAAAATTTGTGGAATAATAAAGATCAGAGCAAAACTCAATAAAATGGGGACTAAAAATAATACAAAGGATCAATAAAATAAAAAGTTGGTTTTTGAAAATATAAACAAAATTGATAAACTGCGTGCTAGACTAAACAAGAAAAAAAAACAGGTAAGACTCAAATAAATAAAAGCAAAACTGAAAAGGGGGACATTGCAACTGATGCCACAGAAATTTTAAAAAATAATTAGAGAATATTAAGAATAAATATACTCTTAACAACTTGGAAAACCTAGAGGAAATGAATAAATTCCTAGACAAATACTCCTACCAGATTGAACCAATAAGAAATAGACCAATAACAAAAAGTAAGATTGATTCAGTAAAAAAAAAACTCCCAATAAAGAAAAGCCCAAGAACTGATGGTTTACTACTGAATTGTATCAAACTTATGAAGAACTAACACCAATTATGTGCGATCTATTTCAAAAAAAATTGAAAAAAATGTATTTTTTTCTAACTCATTCTGAAAAGCCAGAATTACCATGATACCAAAACCAAACAAGGACACAACAAGAAAAAAAATTACAAGCCTATACATTGGATGAGCCTAGATGTGCAAATCATCAACAAACTACCTGCAAATTGAATCCACCAACACATCAAATGCAATACACGTGATCAAGTATCTCCTGGATGCAAGGATAATTAAACATATGCATACCAATAAATGTGATATATCACATAAACAGAATTAATGATATGATTATCTTAATAGATGGAAAAAAAAGTTTGAAAAAACATGCTTTCATGCTAAAAACTCTCAAGAAATTGGCATAGAAGGAATATTCCTCAACAGAATAATATCCATATATGACAAACCCATAGCTAACATCACACTGAATAGGGAAGAGCTAAATGCTTTTCTTCTAAGAAGTGGAATAAAAATAAGTGGAACAAGGCCAGGCACATTGGCTCACGCCTGTAATCCCAGCACTTTGGGAGGCCGAGGCGGGTGGATCAAGAGGTCAAGAGACCATCCTGGCCAACATGGTGAAATACAAAAACACAAAAATTAGCTGGGCGTGGTGGCATGTGCCTGTAATCCCAGCTACTCAAGAGGCTGAGGCAGGAGAATCGCTTTAACCCAGGAGGCAGAGGTTGCAGTGAGCCGAGATTGCACCACTGCACTCCAGCCCAGGTGACAGAATGAGACTCCATCTCAAAAAAAAAAAAAAAAAGAAGAAGAATAAGTGGAACAAAACAAAGATGCCCACTTTCACCACTCTTTTTTTTTCTACTTTAAGTTCTATGATACATGTGCACAAGGTGCAGGTTTGTTACATAGGTATACTTGTGCCATGTTAGTTTGCTACACCCATCAACTTGTCATTTACATTAGGTATTTCTCCTAATGCTATCCCTCCCCCTAGCCCCCCACCCCATGACAGGTCTCAGTGTGTGATGTTCCCTGCCCTGTGTCCAAGTGTTCTCATTGTTCAATTCCCACCTATGAGTAAAAACATGCGGTGTTTGGTTTTCTGTCCTTGTGATAGTTTGCTGAGAATGATGGTTTCCAGCTTCATCCAGGTCCCTACAAAGGACATGAACTCATTCTTGTTTATGGCCGCATAGTATTCCATGGTGTATATGTACCACATTTTCTTAAACCAGTCTATCATTGATGGACATTTGGGTTGGTTCTAAGTCTTTGCTATTGTGAATAGTCCCACAATAAACATACATGTACATGTATCTTTATAGTAGCATGATTTATAATCCTTTGGGTGTATACCCAGTAATGGGAGTGCTGGGTCAAATGGTATTTCTAGTTCTAGATCCTTGAGGAATCACCACACTGTCTTCCACAATGGTTGAACTAATTTACAGTCCCACCAACAGTGTAAAAATATTCCTATTTCTCCACATCCTCTTGAGCATCTGTTGTTTCCTGACTTTTTAATGATCACCATTCTAACTGGCGTGAGATTGTAGCTCACTGTGGTTTTGATTTGCATTTCTCTGATGGCCAGTGATGATGAGCATTTTTTCATCTGGCTGCATAAATGTCTTCTTTTGAGAAGTGTCTGTTCATATTCTTCACCCACTTTTTGATGAGGTTGTTTTTTTCTTGTAAATTTTTTAAGTTCTTTGTAGATTCTGGATATTAGCCCTTTGTGAGATGGGTAGATTGCAAAAATTTTCTGCCATTCTGTAGGTTGCCTGTTCACTCTGAGGGTAGTTTCTTTTGCTGTGCATAAGCTCTTTAGTTTAATTATATCCCAGTTGTCTATTTTAGCTTTTGTTGCCATTGTTTTTGGTGTCTTCGTCATGAAGTCTTTGCCCATGCCTATGTCGTAAATGGTATTGCCTAGGTTTTCTTCTATTTTATGGTTTTAGGTCTAACATTTACGTGTTTTTATTTTATTTTATTTCATTTTATTTATTTATTTATTTATTTATTTTTGAGATGAAGTCTCACTCCGTCGCCCAGGCTGGAGTGCAGTGGCTCAATCTCAGCTCACTGCAAGCTCTGTCTCTCATGGGTTCATGCCATTCTCCTGCCTCAGCCTCCCAAGTAGCTGGGACTACAGGCGCCTGCCACCACACCCACCTAATTTTTTTTGTATTTTTAGTACAGATAGGGTTTCACTGTGTTAGCCAGGATGGTCTCAATCTCCTGACCTTGTGATCTGCCCCCCTCGGCCTCCCAAAGTGCTGGGATTACAGGCATGAGCCACTGCGCCCAGCCAGATTGGATAAAATTAAATGTAACCTTTGGTCTTTTCTTGTGGTTTTATCTACCTTTGGTCTTTGATGTTGGTGACCTGCAGATGGGGTTTTGGTGTGGATGTCCTTTTTGTTGATGTTGATGCTATTCCTTTCTGTTTGTCAGTTTTCATGCTAACAGTCAAGTCCCTCAGCTGCAGGTCTGTTGGAGTTTGCTGGAGGTCCCCTCCAGGCCCTGTTTGCCTGGGTATCACCAGCGGAGGCTGCAGAACAGGAAATATTGCAGAACAGCAAATATTGCTGCCTGATCCTTCCTCTGGAAGCTTCGTTCCAGAGGGGCACCCACTTGTATGAAGTGTCTGTCGGCCCCTACTGGGAGGTGTCTCCCAGTTAGGCTACATAGGGTTCAAGGACCCACTTGAGGAGGCAGTCTGTCTGTTCTCAGAGCTCAAACGCCATGCTGGGGGAACCACTGCTCTCTTCAGAGCTGTCAGATAGCGACGTTTGAATCTGAAGAAGTTTCTGCTGCCTTTTGTTCAGCTATGCCCTCCCCACAGAAGTAGAGTCTATAGAGTTAGTAGGCTTGCTGAGCTATGATGGGCTCCGCCCAGTTTGAGCTTCCCAGCCACTTTGTTTACCTACTCAAGCCTCAGCAATGGCAGATACCCCTCCCCACACGAGACTGCAGCCTCACAGGTTGATCTTAGACTGCCGTGCTAGCAGTTAGCAAGGCTCCGTTTCCGTGGGACCCACCGAGCCAGGCACAGGAGAGAATCTTCTGGTCTGCCGGTTGCTAAGACTGTGGGAAAAGTGCAGTATTTGGGTGGAAGTGTCCGATTTTTCCAGGTACAGTCGGTCACAGCTTCCCTTGGCTAGGAAAGGGAAATCCCCCAACCCCTTGCACTTCCTGTGTGAGGCACCACCCTGCCCTGCTTCAGCTCACCCTCCGTGGGCTGCACCCACTGTCCAACCAGTGCCAGTGAGATGAACCAGGTACCTCAGTTGGAAATGCAGAAATCACCCACATTCTGCATCAATCGCACTGGCAGCTGCAGACTGGAGCTGTTCCTAGTAGGCCATCTTGGAATGGACAATCCACTTTCATCACTCTTCATCAAAATAGTACTAGAAATTGTAGCCACAGCAATCTGAGAAGCAAAGGAAATAAAGGCTTCCACATTGGAAAAAGGAAATTTAAATTGTCCCTCCTTACAGATGACATGATCTTATGTATAGAAAAACCTAAAGACTCTATCAAAAAAATCTTAGAAATGAGTAAATTCATTTCTCAATGAATTCAGTGAAGTTGCAGAATACAAACAAAATCACTAGGGTTTCTATATACTAATAAGAACTAGCTGAAAAAGAAATAAAAAAAACCCACCTATAACTCCAAAAATTGAATACCTAGGAATAAATCTAACCAAACGTGAAAGATCTCTACCACAAAAACTACAAAAAACTGATTAAGAAATTGAGGAGGAAACAAACAGATGGAAATACACTCTTTTCTCATGGATCAGAAGAATTAAAATATTTTTAAATGACCATAATGTCTAGAACAGTCTACAGATTTAATGCAATCCTTATCAAAATGTCAATGACATTCTTCACAGAAATTGAAAAATCAATCCTAAAATTCATATGGAAACACAAAAAACCCTGAATAGCTAAATCAATACTGGATAAAAAGAACAAAGCTGGAGTCATCATGCTGTCTGGTAGGAAAACTGAATATCCACATGCAGAAGACGAAAAGTAAACCCTAACTCTTGCCATAAGTAAAAATCAACTCAAAAGTGATTCAAAACCCAAATGTAAGACCTGAAACAATAAAACTATTAGAAGAAAACATAGGAGAAATACTTCAGGACATTGGTCTAGGCAACAATTTTATGGCCAAGACTTCAAAATCACAGGCAACAAAAACAGACAAAAGAAACTATATTAAACCAAGAAGCTTCTCCACAGAAAAGAAAACAATGAACAGATTAAAAAATACAACCTGTAGAAGGGGAACAAATATTTGTAAGCTATTAATCCAACAAAGAACCAATATCTTGAATATGCAGAAAAACTCAAACAACTCAACTGAAAAAAACTGATAATCCCATTTAAAAGTGGACAAAGAATCTGAATAGACATTTCTCAAAATTAGATATACAAATGGCCAACTAGTATTAGAAAAAAAAGTTCAGCACCATGAATTATCAGGGAAATGGAAATAAAAGCCACAAGGAGGTATCAGCTCACCCAAGTTAGAATGGTTATTATCATAAAGGCAAAAAATAAATGCTGGTGAGGATATGGAGAAAGAGGAACTCCCATACTATATATATATATATTAATTTTGATACTCCATTCAAAGCACTAGACAGGTCATCAAGACAGAAAGTCAACAACAACAACAACAAAAAATGAACTTAAGCTACACCCTAGAATGAATGGACGTATCAGATATTTACAGAACATTTTACTCAACAACTGCAGTATATACATTCTTTTAATCAGAACATGGAACCATCTCCAAGACAGGACATACAATAGGCCACAAAACAAGTCTCAATAAATTTGAGAAAATCAAAATTATATCAAGTACTCCCTCAGACTAGAGTGGAATAAAATTACTGAATGATAATAGTGACATAACTTATCAGAACCTCTGGGATACAGCAAAAGCAGTGCTAAGAGGAAAGTTCATTGCATTAAATGCCTACATCAAAAAGTATGAAAGAGCACAAATAGAAAATCTAAGGTCACACCTCAAGGAACTAGAGAAACAAGATCGAACCAAACCCAGCAGCAGAAAAGAAATAACAAAGATCAGTGCAGAACTAAATGAAATTGAAACAAACAAAAAAACCAATATAAAAGATAAATGAAACAAAATCTGTTTCTTTGAAAAGATAAAATTGATAAACCGTTAGTGAGATTAACCAAGAAAAGAAGAGAGAAGATCCAAATAGGCTCAATTAGAAATGAAATAGGAGATATTATAGCTGATACCAGAGAAATACAAAAGATCATTCAAGGCTACTATGAATACATTTATGCACACAAACTTTTAATAGAAAATCTAGAGTAGATGGATAAATTTCTGGAAATATACAATTCTCTTAGAATAAATCAGGAAGAACTAGAAACTTGGAACAGACCAATAATAACTAGCAAGATTGAAACAGTAATTTTAAAAATTGCCAAGAAAAAAAAAGTCCAGGACTAGATAGATTCATAGCTGAATTCTATCAGATATTCACAGAAGAATTAGTAACAATCTTACTGAAACTATTCCAAAAGTTACAGAAAGAAGGAATCGCCCCTAAATCATTCTATGAAGCCAGTATCACCCTGATACCAATACCAGGAAAGGCCATAACAAAAGAAGAAAACTACAGACCAATTTCCCTGATGAACATAGATGCAAAAATCCTCAATAAAATAATCGCTAACTGAATCCAACAGCATATCAAAAAGATAATAAATTATGATCAAGTAAGTTTCATATCAAAGATGCAGGGATGGTTTAACATACACAAGGCAATAAATGTGATACATTAAATAAACAGATTTAAAAACAAAAATCATGTTCTTATCTCAATAGATGCATTTGACAAAATCCAGCATCCCTTTATGATTAAAACCCTCAGCAAAATTGGCACAAAAGGAACATACCTCAAGGTAATAAAAGCCATCTATGACAAACCCCTAGCCAGCAAAGCATTACCCCTGAGAACCAGAACAAGAAAAGGATGCCCACTTTCACCACTTCTATTCAACATTGCACTGGAAGTCCTAGCCAGAGCAATCAGACAACAGAAAGAAATAAAGGATATCCAAATTGGTAAAGAAAAAGTCAAATTGTTGCTGTTAGCCCATGATATGATAGTATGCCTTAAAAACCCTAAAATCTCATCCAAAAAGCTCCTGGGTCTGATAAATGAATTCAGTAAAGTTTCAAGATACAAATACAGTGTACACAAAAGAGTAGCACTGCTATACACCAATAGCAACCAAGCTGAAAATCAAATCAAGAACTCCACCCCCTTTATGACAGCTGCCATTAAATAAAATATATAGTTAGGAATATACCTACAAAGGAGGTAAAAGATCTCTATGTGGAATTCTACAAAACACTGTTGAAAGAAATCATAGATGACACAAACAAATGGAAACTCCTCCCATGCTCATGGATAGGTAGAATCAATATTGTGAAAAATGACCATATTGCCAAAAGCAATCTACAGATTCAATGCAATACCCATCAAAATGCCACCATCAAAACTAGAAAAAAGCAACTCTAAAATTCATATGGAACCAAAAAGGACTCCACATAGCCAAACAAGACTACACAAAAAGAACAAATCTGGAGGCATCACATCACCTGATTTGAAACTATACTACAAGTATACTTGTAGTATAGAAACTATACTACAAGTATACTTGTAGTATAGAAACTATACTACAAGTATACTTGTAGTATAGAAACTATACTACAAGTATACTATAAGTACCAAAACAGCATGGTACTGGTGTAAAAATAGACACATAGTGCAGTTGAACACAATAGAGAACCCAGAAATAAAGCTACATACTTACAGCCAGCTGATCTTTGACAAAACAAACAAAAACATAAAGTGCGGAAAGTACACCCTATTCAACAAATGGTGTTGGGATAATTGGGTAGCCACAGGTAGAAGAATAAAACTGATGCCTCATCTCTCACCTTATACAAAAATCAACTCAAGATAAACCAAAGACTTAAATCTAAGACCTGAAACCATAAAAATCCTAGAAGATAACATCAGAAAAACCCTTCTAGACATTGGCTTAGGCAAAGAGTTCATGACCAAGAAGCAAAAAGCAAATGCAACAAAATAAAAAATAAATAGATGGGACCTATTAAACTAAAAAGCTTCTTCACAGCAAAAGAAATAATCAGCAGAGTAACAACACAACCCACAAAGTTGGAGAAAATACTTGCAAGCTACGCATACAACAAAGGACTAATATCCAGAATCTACAAGGGACTCAAACAAAACAGCAAGAAAAAAACAAACAATCCCATCAAAAAGTGGGCAAAGGACATGAATAGAAAATTCTTAAAAGAAGATATACAAATGGCCAACAAACATATGAAAAAATGCTCAACATGACTAATTATCAGGGAAAGGCAAATTAAAACCACAATGTGATAAACCTGCAAGTATGGCCATAGTTAAAAAATTAAAAAATTATATGTGTTGGTGTGGATGCAGTGAAAAGGGAACAATTTACACTGCCGGTGGGAATGTAAAACTAGTATAACCACTATGTAAAATAGTATGGAGATTCCTTAAATAACTAGAAGTAGAACTACCATTTGACCCAGCAATCCCACTACTGGGTATCTACTCCGAGGAAAAGAAGTCATTATATGAAAAAGACATTTGCGCATGCATGTTTATAGCAGAACAATTTGCAGTTACAGAATTATGGAACCAGCCTAAATGTCCATGAACCAATGAGTGGATAAAGACAATGTGGTATATATACACCATGAAATACTACTCAGTGGTAAAAAGAAATGAAATAATGGCATTTGCAGAAATCTGGATGGAGTTGAAGACCATTATTTTAAGTGAAGTAACTCAGGATTGGAAAACCAAATATCGTTATGTTTTCACTTATAAGTAGGAGCTAAACACTTAAGAATGATATAATGAGCTTGTGTTTCAGAGGGAAGTATGGGAGGGGGTGATGGATAAAGACTACACATTGGGTACAGTATACACCACTGCTTGGGTGAAGGGGTATACCAAAATCTCAGAAATTACTTATCCATGTAACTAAAAACCACCTCTTCCTCAGAACTATTGAAACTAAAAAATAAAATATTTTTAAAAAATAGGACTATATGTCATTTACCAATTGCATGAAATGATACACGCAAAAAGATCTAGAGAAGAGAGAAGTCAATGTAAGATCTCTTGTATAATGTAAACCCTACAAGGATAGTTTTTTGTTATTGCTTTTATTCACTACTAATATTGAATATATAAACAGACAATGGCTAAACCATATATAAAAATTGAACTTTGACCTGAAAGTCATGGGAAGCTCCCCAGGAAATTAACATCCTCGTCTATAATGAACAGCTCAGAAATTCAACCTGCTGTAAGTCAGATTTGCAAGAATCCAGATTGCTATCTCTAGTGACAATCTAGGACATTAAGCAGTAATGTTACAAGGAAGAGGTCTGAATCCAGGCCCCAAGAGAGGGTTCTTGGATCTCACGCAAGAAAGAATTCAGGGCAAGTGTGCAGTGCAAAGTGAAAGCAAGTTTATTACGAAAGACAGGAATAAAAGAATGGCTACTCCATAGAGCAGCACCTAGGGCTTCTGGTTTCCCATTTTTATGGTTATTTCTTGACGATATACTAAACAAGGGGTGGATCATTCATGCCTCCCCTTTTTAGACCATATAGGGTAACTTCCTGATATTGCCATGGCGTTTGTAAACTGTCATGGCACTGGTGGGAGTGTAGCAGTGAGAATGACCAGAGGTCACTCTCGTGGCCATTTTGGTTTTGGTGAATTTTGGCCTGCTCCCTTATTGCAACCTGTTTTATCAGAAAGGTCTTTATGACATGTATTTTGTGCTGACCTCCTATCTCATCCTGTGACTTAGAATGCCTTAACCATCTGGGAGTGCAGCCCAGTTGGTTTCAGCCTCATTTTACCCAGCTCCTATTTAAGATAGAGTTGCTCTTGTTCACATGCCTCTGACAGTAACTTCTGTGAAAATCAGCCACAAATGGCCAGGACTTGATTAATAACTGACAGCTACCCTAATTTTGGTCCCTGCTTCCAACTTAGGACCAACCAGACAAAGCCAAATATGTGCCTCTAACCAGTCACACAGGATGCCTACCTTCTGGTTAACCTGGCTACAGCTTGCTCAGGTCATCAGTCTTCAATCAGGACATACGTAAAGCCTTCCCTTCTTTCCATTATAAAGCTTTCCCATTCCTCTGCCTAATAAATAACTTTGCTTTTGTACTTGGTTAGTCTTTATTTCCACATTACTGTATTCCAAACTCACAGAATAAGGCATAACACATAGTAGGTGCTCAATGAATATTCACTGAACGAATAAATGAATGAAGGAGAACTACCACGAACAAAAGTTTCACTTAATGTGGGGACATTTTTTATTACCTTGAAGGTAAAAATAGGAATTGTTGTCCACGTATGCTTCCTTTTTAAGGTTGTTCAGGTCATCTTACCTCTCTCTTGATGAAAAAGAGAAAACTGGGCCATAGTAGCAGAAAGTTATTTTGATGTGTCTTGGGAAAAGATGGTAAAACACAGCATCTGTGAGGCAACCTTTGCTTTGCATTCTGTTCACTGATTTATATTTGATACCTTGAGCTTTAAAGATTTTATGTAGTTGGCCAGGTGGGGTGGTTCATGCCTATAATCCTGGCACTTTGGGAGGCCAAGGTGGGTGGATCACCTGAGGTCGGGAATTCGAGAACAGCTTGACCAACATGGAGAAACCCCATCTCTACCAAAAATACAAAATTAGCCAGGCGTGGTGTCGCATGCCTGTAATGCCAGCTTCTAGGGAGGCTGAGGCAGGAGAATCACCTGAACCCAGGAGGCGGAGGTTGTGGTGAGCCGAGATCATGCCATTGCACTCCAGCCTGGGCAACAAGAGCGAAACTCCATCTCAAAAACATAAATAAATAAAATAAAATAAAAAAGGAATTCTTGTGATGCATATGTGATCAAGGCCCACACACCAGGAAAGTATAGAGTTAGAGCAAAAATCCCAGTTGCTGATAGATTGACTGTTTGCCTTTAGTCTCTGTGTATTAACCAAGCAAGTATCTAGAGAGGGCATTTCTGGCCATAGTAGGTGGCTGATAGGAAATTCAAGGACTTCAGAATGTTGGCTGTCATTTTATTATTTTCCATTAGTACTTTTATTGCTTTTCCTATTAGAATTCATAGAAAGGTATAGGGCTGGAAATGGAGAAGGTGTCTGAACATTGGGAATTGGTAAAAAATGTGGTCTGCAGATTATAATCAGATTTTAAAAAGGAGTTTGGATACAATATAGTAGGAAGCAGGGAAACAAGTTCCTAAGAAAGAAAAGAATATAATATTCTATTGTTTTAGGAAGACTAATCTGGCAGTCAGTGGCATTTACTTTAGCACTCATAAAACTTCAGCAAAATTAAATACAATTGATGGCATTACCACAATTTAATTTATATTAAACAACTTTCTAGTAATTGTTTTGTATCAAATGCAGGGAGAGAAATTTCAAAGACAAAGATAAACCAATCTTTTACTTTCAACATAGATCTTTTTTCATAAAACATTATGGATTCATTTTGTATCACACCATAGTTTAATTTTTTGGCAATAACTTCAGGTCAGGTACCTCATGTTGTAACCTAGGAAAAAGTTAAGGGGTTTTTCAGATTATTAGGGAGTTCATGTAGTGCACAAGGTGAGCTTTTCAAATACTAATTGTGTGTGTGTCTGACACACACACACACACACAGAGAGAGAAATTGGTGAGAAATGCATCATTATATTTTTCTTTGGAAAATTCAATCAGATAGGTAATGCCTTAAAAAGAAACAATTTCAAATTTGAAAAAAAACCTTACCATATCCTTTCATATACATTATTAAATGTATATATAACTGAATTAACTGAATTTCAGGGTCTTTATTCATATTTTAAAGACATATTTCAATGGCAAAATAGAAGAGCTTGCTAAATGACTTAAATCTAATTGCACTAAAATTTGAAGTTAGATTCCAAAGATAATTTTCCTTTTACAGGTGATGATTAACAACTATATTCATAAGCACATCAGAAAGTCAACCCAGAAAACTTCTTTTTATAAACCTTTTCTGGAGATACTGTTATATAAAGGAACATTGATTCTTTAATCTACTATAGTTGGTTTTCAGATATTAAATTGCTGCTCTGAGCATTTGGGCTCCTGGTATTCAAAAAGTGAATAACTGCAAACAGCATTTACTGAGTCCAAAAACACCAGCAGCTCTTCTATGACAGAAAAGCATTTCAGTCTCATTTGTCAGGATTCATGGTTGGGTTGAGTTTCATAAAAACATTTTAATAATAGAGATTTATTATAATGTGAATTTCTTGGGAAACTTTAAGTTATGTGTGGTATAGGGCTATTGAGGAGTATATAGAACTAATATATCATTTACTTTTTCATTTTTTATTGATACAGAATGGTACATATTTATGGGATAGATGGGATATTTTGATACATGCATACAGTCTGTAATGATAAAATCAGGTTTTTCAGGGTATCTATTACCTCAAATATTTATCATTTCTTTGTGTCGAGAACATTTCAAATGTTCTCTTCTAGCTATCTTACAATATACAATACATTGTTATTAACTATAGTTACCCTACTGGTATTGAACACTAGAACATATTTCTTCTATCTAACTATTTTTGTAAGCATTAACCAACCTTTCATTATGCCCTTGCCCCACCCTTCCTAGGCTCTGGCAACCATCATTCTACTCTCTACCTTCATGAGATCAACTATTATAGCCCCCACATATGAGTGAAAACGTAGTATTTGTCTTTCTGTGCCTGGCTTATTTCACGTAACATAATGACCTCTAGTCCCATCCATTTTGGTGCAAATGGCAGACTTTCATTCATTTTTTGTGGCTAGATAATATTCCACTATGCATATTTACTACGTTTTCTTTTTCCAATTGCCCATTGATGGACACTTAAAGTCTTGCCATCAATGAGCTTTTATATGGTAATAATAATTATAGTAATTATAATTAATAAAATTAATAAAATTAATTGTGGTTTGTTAGAAGGTAATAAATGCTATGAAATGAAAAAAGCATTGTAAAAGGAATGGAGAGTCTCAAGGATAAAGGCTTGCAATTATAAACAGAGTAGCTAGGGTTCACCTCAAAGAGAAAATGACATTTGAACAAGAATATGAAGGAAGTGAAGGTAAAAAGCAATGTGGATATCTACAAAATGAGAATTCCAGACAGAAGGAAGAGCCAACACTACATCTTTAAGTGAGAAAATTCCTGATGTTCTCGTGAAACATCAAGAAAGCCAGTGTGGCTGGAATGATGTAAATGAGAGGAGGAAAAACCACAGATGACTGGGGGGCAGATTATATATGTTCTTATATAAACCCCTGTAAGACCTTTGGCTTTTTACAAAGCATGAAATGGGGAGCCACTGTAGGTTTTGAGCAAAGGAGTGACATGATATGGCACAATTTATCATTAGTTCTCTGTCTACCATAAAGAAAAGAGAGTAGGGGCAGGAGAATGAGGCAAGCATGAAGAAAAGACCAGTTAAGGAGATTTTTGTCAGCAATCTGGGGGGGAAAATGATAGTGCCTTAGACAACAACAGTAGCAGTGAAGGTGAAGAGACATTGTCAGCTTCTATGCAAATACTCTAGTCAATGCCTTTTAAATGATTAAATTATCAAGTCAAACCACTGGAGTATTATTTAAAAATAGATAATAGAAAGCACCAAGGGAGTAAAATATCTCCAGTCTTAACCATGCCATATTTTTATTCTTGAGCAATTTAGTAATAATGATATCTTTAGTAAAGATGTTTAGGTTCTGAGATCATATTGGAAAAGAATCCTAATTTTCATTTTGCAACAACAGAATCCATCCAAAAACATTATTTAACACATTGAGAATAAACCATGTCCTGATAAAAATTGTAGTAAAGTTGAAATAGTGATGTCTTTATTCTTGTTACCATAGCTCTTTAAGAGTCCCTTAATAGCTGGAAGAATAACTCCATCTCTCTCTCAGAAGATCTCTGAGCAGATAAGCACTTTGGGCTCTTAGAGAAAATTGCTGTAGTGAATAAAATACATTTTTTTTTGGAGACACTGTCTCACTCTGTCATCCAGGCTAGAGTGCAGTGATACAATCTCAGCTCATGGCAGCCTCAACATCCCGGGCCAAAGTGATCCTCCCACCTCAGCTTCCCCTGTAGCTGAGATTATAAGCAGGCACCATCATGTTCAGCTGATTTTTTTTTTTTTTTTTTTTTTTTTCTTGTAGAGACAGCATTTCTTCATGTTACTCAGGCTGGCTGGTCTCAAATTCCTGGGCTCAAGCAATCTGCCCACCTCGGCCTTCCAAAGTGCTGGGAATACAGGCATGAGCCACCGCACCCAGTCAATAAAGTAACTTTAAATAAACAACCTTAACGATTAATCTCTACTTAACAGATAGCAAAAGAGAGGCTTCAGATTATGAACATTTCCAGAACAGATCATGGCTTCTTTAGGACAAGACCAGGCCATGCATACCCTAGATTCTGTGTCTAGTCTGAGGTTAGTCTAAAGATCTTTCTTAGCAGCTGCCAAAAATTCATAATAAAATATTTCCTCCACTGAAGCAGAATTTTTAATTGAAAAGAAAAGTCTTCTTATACTGACACCTCACCAAGATTTGACAGAGAGTGTTAAGACACCTATTCTTTCTCTATGTCTTTCACATTAATTCCTAACCTTCCTGTAACCTCTTCATCTGGGTCCCAAGCCTTCTCAAGAAGCTTAGCTTCCACTGGTCTACTTCACTTTCCTAAGTATTTACATTTGTCACTAACTGCATGACTTTTAGTGTAATATTTCTATATTTTTGAAGGAATATCTATAGTCAGTATAGATTGTGAATTTTTGTGGATAAACATGGTATATTCATTCAGCAAACATTTATTGGGTATATAATATGCAAGGCACCGAGCTAAGGACTGGAGAAACAAAAGTATATAGGAAATAATATCTGCCCTATGGAAACGTACAGTCTGATGGCTGTTGTCATAATCATTTCTGTATCCCTAACACCTTTGCATGTGTGGTGGGTGGGTAAAGAGTGGAGAGGGAGTGGGGCAGCAACTTGTGTAATGGTTGTCATGTGCTAGGCATTTTATATACCAACACTACATTTTGCAGCCTTCTATTACTCTCATTTCCCCAATGACAGGTATGAGAATTATTAAAAGTAGGTTGCCCAAGTCTCATGGCTACTAAAAAAGCAAAACTGAGATTCAAAGTCAAGTCTTTCTGACTCCAAAATCAAAGAATTTTCCACAAATTTGGTCTAATAGATACTTAATATCCAAGTTTGTTAAAAGCAAAATGGAAGGAATAAAAAAAAGGTTTTTTTTACTGATTCATTTTTTACTCATCTGAGCATTGAAGTCTATTCTCAATCATGCACTTTTTTTCATGTCAGCCTTTAACTTGCCACTCTTTAACTCAACTTGATCTCCACTGCCTTCTATATCTGTCCAACAGCTGGATATTCAGAAATGTAATCTATTACAAATCTATTTCGATGTTAACCTGAGTGTGTGTGTGTGTGTGTGTGTGTGTGTGTGTGTGTGTGTGTGTATGGAGAGTAAATCAAAGTAAAATGAAATTCTTACTAAACATCAGTACCAAAGAATGTTCTGCTTCTCAAAAAGTATTAATATATGGCAGGCTCTGGGATGCAAGAACAAGTATTTTAACCATACATTACATATATTAACAACGTGTTAGATCATGCATCAACAATGTTAAAATCTTTAAGTAAAACATTTTTTTCCAACAGTAAAATAATTTGTGTCAAGCCATTTGAGTATGGCCCACATGTGAATGCGAAGTAGCGGGAGTGTCAGGGAGGTGATGTATGCAAGGGAAAAAACTGGAAAACAAGCCTTAGTGCAAACAGAAGAAAAACCTTAACACTCTTCTAACAATAAGCCAGTTGTCAGGGAGAATCATCAGTGAAGATGTCAACACCGAATATCTTGCCCATCCTCTGATGAAGGGAAGTCTATTGCCTTCATTACATTGAGGGTAGGTTGAGGCATAAAGTAAAGTATAGGTCTCAGTTACAAAGCCATGACCAAACCATGTTGTTGACGTTCTGTTTAGACCTGTTTTCTTCTAGATCGCAGCTAGAGGTCATTTTATTAAACTAATTATGATTTGAGCTCTTCATGCTGGCTGCCTTCAGATTTTAAATAAAGATAAACCTTAATAATAAGGATGAATGGTTTTAATTACCAAAGCCAACCCTTGGAGTATTATGCTAGCAAAAGAATGTTTATAACATCTTCATCTGTAAGGAAATAAGAAAATTTTTCTTTATTCTACCCTTTAGAACTCTACACACCATTTTCCAGCAGTTCTGAGTTGACCACAGATGACTTCTATTGATTTTATCAGTTGAAATCCATGGATAGCACTGTACCTTCTAAGAGCTATACTTCACCAGAACTACTATCTGACCTCTACAGCTTACTGCTTTGTCAAAATCACTGTGTACTTAGTGTCAGCCATGGAAACTCACAAATAACCTAAAGAGACAATATTCAAATTTAATTCATTTTATACAACCCAAAAAGCAAAAGTCCTTTCTTCTTCAGAAAGGTCATTTTATATGGATTACATTGTGAATATCTCTTAAATGATACTTATGTAAGCCTGGGTCTGTGAGTAGGGTTTATCTGTACTATGTCACAATTATGGGAATTTGTATTTTCAGTTGGAAAACTATTTACCTTTCCTGAAGTTAAAAGAAATTCTATCACATTGTAGATTATTTTCAAAAGAATTTTTGAAATATTTCCTTCCCTAAAAATAGAAAAATGAATTACTTAGGATCAAAAAGGTATTTCTTTTGTAAACTCCAAGTTTAACTTGATAGAGAATTTTTTTTAAATATATTTAAAGGTGGTAAACATCATTAAGTGGAAAAGAATGTACCTTCACGAAATAAGGTACATTTCAACAAGATAAAAATCCATATCAGTACAGGTAAACTACTAGGCAATTTAACTCCACTGAAACTACATTTATTAGAATAAGAACAACTTAGCTACAAAGAAAAAAAGTATCAGAAGCAGCTGACTGTCAGACAGGTCCTAAATAAGGTTTTGTTTTTTGTTTGTTTCTTATATATATGCAGTTTGTAAGTGGCCAGTGGTGTACTTAAATACATAATTGGTAAAAATTTCTAATCTTTTCCCTTCAATTCATAATAAACATTTTCAGCAGGTTTGGCCTTTCTTTGTCATTGCAGACTGTACTGTCCTAAGTTGCAGAGTGTTTAGAAGACAGAGCCATAGCTAGACTTGAAGCAAACTCAATCTGCCACTTGATAGATGTTTTGACTCTATATTCTCTGTGCCTCAATTTCCCCATCCTTATTTTACTCTAAGATAGTAACTGGACAAAAGTCATAGGTTATGGTGAAGATTAAAGGAGGTAAGACACATGAAGTCCTTAGTATATATAGTACTCAATAAAGGATATTAATTTTTAATGCAACCAAACCCATCCCATGACATATCTCTGCTCTGATTCACTGTGTGGTTACAGGTCCTCCTCTGCCTCTCATACCAGGGGCTTATAGAGGCTTTAGATAACTGGTAAGAATCACCTTTCATAGGTTTTTTTGTTTTGTCTTGTTTAGAGAGACTTGAAGTTTAATTTAACATTTTCTAGTACTGTTGTCTATGACTCAAGAAACAAGAGGCATTTGGAAGTCTCTAATTTCCTTCTGTCTCCAATAAACCCCTGTGGGTTTGGACTCATCAGTCAGCATCAAGTCAGACTGCGGGACTAAGAGCCTCTGCTCTGGGATCAGAATTCAGCCTGCTGCTTCAAAACACTCTAACAACTCTTTGAAATTCAGGACTCTGCATCCCCTCTGTCACTCTGAACTTGCCCTTGCCTTGGCAGAGAGGATCTGCTGCCCCAGAAAATCATGAGTCCTGCCAGCCCTATTATCCTGAAACCTTTTATTCTTCTTCTCGATTTTCCCATAAGATAAAATCTGGATCAATCTTTGTTGTTGTTGTTTTGGTGGGGGAGATTTGAGTTTTATTATTATTCAAATCAGCCTCCCACCAAAAGTCAGAGGCTAGGGTTTTTTGTTTTGTTTTTAAGTTCTGGGATACATATGCAGAATTTGCAGGTTTGTTACAAAGGTATACATGTGCCATTGTGGTTTGCGGCACCTATCAACCCATCATTTAGGTGTTAGGCCCTGCATGCATTAGGTATTTGTCCTAATGCTCTCCCTCCTCTCTCCCACCCCATAACAGGCCCCTGTGTGTTATCCCCCTCCCTGTGTCCATGTGTTCTCATTGTTCAACACCCACTTGTGAGTGAGAACGTGTGGTGTTTGGTTTTCTGTTTTTGTGTTAGTTTGCTGAGAATGATGGTTTCCAGCTTCACCCATGTTCCTGTAAAGGACATAATCTCATTCTTTTTTATGGCTGCATAGTATTCCATGGTGTATTTGTACCAAATTTTCTTTATCCAGTCTATCATTCATGGGCATTTGGGTTGGTTTCAAGTCTTTGCTATTGTAAATAGTGCTGCAACAAACATACATGTGCATGTGCCTTTATAGAATGATTTATAATCATTTGAGTATATAACCAGTAATGGGATTGCTGGGTCAAATGGTATTTCTGGTTCTGGATCCTTGAGGAATCGCCACACTGTCTTCCACCATGGTTGAAGTAATTTACATTCCCACCAACAGTGTAAAAGTATTCCTATTTCTCCACAACCTCACCAGCATCTATTGTTTCCTGACTTTTTAATAATCGCCAATCTCGCTGGTGTGAGATGGTATCTCATTGTGGTTTTGATTTGCATTTATCCAATAATCAGTGATGATGAGCTTTTTTTCATCTGTTTGTTGGTCACATAAATGTCTTCTTTTGAAAAGTGTCTGTTCATATCCTTTGCCCACTTTTTGATGGGGTTGTGTTTTTCTTGTAAATTTGTGTAAGTTCCTTGTAAATTCTGGATATTAGACCTTTGTCATATATGCAGATTGCAAAAATTTTCTCCCATTCTGTAGGTTGCCTGTTCACTCTGATGCTAGTTTCTTTTGCTGTGCAGAAGCTCTTTAGTTTAATTAGATCCCATTTGTCAATTTTGTTTTTGTTGCAATTGCTTTTGGTGTTTTCATCATGAAGTCTTTGCCCATGCCTATGTCCTGAATAGTCAAATGGACAAACTATCCATGCTCATGGATAGGAAGAATCAATATCATGAAAATGGCCATACTGTCCAAAATAATTTATAGATTCAATGCTATTCCCATCAAACTATCATTAACTTTCTTCACAAGATTAGAAAAAAAACTACTTTAAATTTCATATGGAACCAAAAAAAGGGCCCATATAGCCAAGACAGTCCTAAACAAAAAGAACACAGCTGGAGGTATCATGCTACCTGACTTCAGACTATCTTATAAGGCTACAGCAAACAAAACAGCATGGTACTGGTACAAAAACAGACATATAGACCAATGGAACAGAACAGAGACCTCAGAAATAACAACACACATATACAACCATCTGATCTTCGACAAACCTGACAATAACAAGCAATGGGGAAAGGATTCCCCATTTAATAAGTGGTACTGGGAAAACTGGCTAGCCATATGCAGAAAACTGAAACTGGACCCCTTCCTTACACCTTCTACAAAAATTAACTCAAGATGGATTAAAGACCTAAATGTAAAACCCAAAACCATAAAAACCCTAGAAGAAAACCTAGGCCATTCTGGATCTAGATCTTTTGCAAAACCAGAAGTTCTACTAAAATTTTTTTTCTCAAATAAAAGAGCAGTTTTCCTGAGTGCCAAATTTTATCAGCAGTCGTGGTGCAATAGGCACAGCCTGCAGGCAATGTTCAAATGGCATATTTCTAATCCTGATATAAAATGTTTCTATGATAGCTGTGATAGGAGTACATACAGAGTAGAGGAGAAACTGAAAGGAGTTAATAATCAATTCTAACCTGGGTTCTTGAAATGTGAATACAGCAAGCAAATATGGCAAGTAAGTACAACCCCATTGGGTGTGTCTGGAAAATTGCAAGCTACTTGGTGCAAGTGGAAAGCACTGGGGGAAGTGGGGTGAGGGTGGCCAGCAAGAGTCAGACTGTAGAGGGCCTTATATGTCATAATAAATAATTCAGACTTTATCCAGGAAACACGTTCTCCCTTACCAGGCTGCTATTAAAACTATCTGAGGAGCTTTAATAATAAGCTAATTTTGAAAGCCCTGTGATATAATCTAGCTGTGTGTCCCCACCCAAATCTCATCTTGAATTGTAATCTGAGTTGCAATCTCAATGTGTTGTGGGAGGGACCTCCTGGGAGGCGATTAGACATGGGGGCAGTCCCCTCATGCTGTTCTCATGACAGTGAGTTCTCATGAGAGCTGATGGTTTTATAACGGGCTTTCCTCCTTCACTCTGCACTTCTCTCTCCTGCTGCCATGTGATGAAGGACGTGTTTACTTCCCCTTTCACTGTTATTGTAAGTTTCCTGAGGCCTCCTCAGACATGCAGAACTGTGAGTCAATTAAACTTCTTTCCTTTATAAATTGCTCAGTCTTGGGTATGTCCTTATAGCAGCATGAGAACAGACTAATATACCTTGTAATGGAATTTCAAACTGAATATGAATTATGTGGAAACATACAGCACTATACAGGATCTGACTAGGTGGTAATAATGTGTTTAATATCAGCATTTAGATATTAGAATAAGATTATTCTCTATATATTTGTACTCTTTTAATACTGTTTTGGTGATTTCTGATTTTTTTCAAGTCTTTATCATGAGTTTATCTCATATTCATACATATACATGTATATGTGTACATGCACAAGAATACGTGTTCTTCCTTATGACTAAGAGATTTATATAAAATAAAGAATGGGCCGGGCATGGTGGCTCATGCCTGTAATCCCAGCACTTTGGGAGGCCAGGGCATGCAGATCACCAGAGGTCAGGAGTTTGAGACCAGCCTGGCCTACACAGTGAAACCCTGTCTACTAAAAATACAAAAAAATTAGCCAGGCATGGTGGCCATACCTGTAGTCCCAGCTATTCAAGAGGCTGAGGCAAGAGAATCTCTGAACCCTGGAGTGGGAGGTCGCAGTGAGCCAAGATAGCACCACTGCACTACAACCTGGATGACAGACCAAGACTCCATCTCTAAATAAATAAATAAATAAGATTGGAGAAAGGAAGCTAACATAAAGAAAACAAACACCAGTATACAATAGAGAATACACTCAAATATTACATAGCCCTGACACTGGGGTTCTCAAGTCCCAATGCAGGGAGGATTTTTCTTTTTCTTTTTTTTTTTTTTTAGGCAAAGTCTGGGGTGTAGTGGCCTGATATTGGCTCACTGCAACCTCCGCCTCCTGGGTCTGAGCACTTCATCTGCCTCAGCCTCCCAAGTAGCTAGCATTACAGGCATGTGCCACCATTCCCAGCTAATTTTTGTATTTTTAGTAGAGATTGGGTTCCGCCATGTTGGCCAGGCTGGTCTCCAACACCTGATCTCACCCTCCCAAAGTGCTAGGATTACAGGTTACAGGCATGAGCCACTGCACCCGGCCGGCATGATTCTTATGACCTGAATCCTTAAGAGAAATGTTGTACAGTCCAAAAATGCCTCTGTAGAATCTACTTTAACATTAAAAAGATGGATCTGATCCTAGATGATTAAGGCAACTGGTACTGGAATTTCTGGTACACTCAGAAGTTCAGGAACAAGCCAATGTATGTAAAACCTATCATCTCTCTTCTGCATTCTGTGCCTTCCATTAGTCATGAAGTCTTGATAATTAGTCTCATAAGTGTTTTTCTCAGGCTCATCTGAATTCCACATCCCCTGCAGCTGACCTAGTTCAGGTATCCATTTCCTCTTGCTTAGACTTGGTCAAGTCATCTCACTGTGCAGCCTTCTGCCTCTTCCTACTGTAATCTTCCTTTCATTATAATGTCACTCTGCCTAACATATCCTCATGCTCAACAATTGTTTATTGAACCGATTATAAACAGGTTTTTTATTTGAGTGAAGGCAATTACAAGGTCAGGTACTGGTGCTCTCTATCAACATATGTACACAGTCACAGTCTTCTCTCAAAAGAAATAAATACTGCTACAAAAAGGAGAAAAATTCTATTTTCATTCCCATTCAACTCAAGCTATCAACAAAATCTCTACAGAAGGTTCATAATATAATAATGATAGCAATAATAACAACTACTATTATTAAGGCAAGGCTGAGAATTTTACATACATATATATTTTGAATCTCATAACAATATTGGCAAGTACTGTTATTATTCCCATTTGTGCATGGCTTAGAAACAGAGAGATTATTTTCCCCAGTCACACAGCCACCACATCCATACAATATACTCTAGACATTTGTCAGAGCATTTTTCGAAAACAGTTTCCTATGGTGGAGATTACAATGCTGACTACGAACTAGCTCTTTAAGCCACATTTGGACAATAGTAGACAAACATTATTGTGTGTGTTGTCTGTATCATCCAAAAGTCTTTTCGGGCTAACTGTTGCAGCATTTTTTTTTTTTTTTTGAGACAGAGTTTCACTCTTGTCGCCCAGGCTGGAGTGCAATGGTGCAATCTCGGCTCACTGCAACCTCTGCCTCCTGGGTTCAAGCGATTCTCCTGTCTCAGCCTCCTGAGTAGCTGAGATTACAGGTGCCCACCACCATGCCTGGCTAATTTTTGTAATTTTAGTAGACACGAGGTTTCACCATGTTGGCCAGGCTGGTCTCGAACTCCTGACTTCAGGTGATCCACCTGCCTCGGCCTCCCAAAGTGCTGGGATCACAGGCATGAGCCACTGTGCCCAGTCTATTTGGAGATTTTTTTTAGTGGAGGTCTTGAAGCCAAGTCAATAAATACATTTTTTTTTTTTTTTTTGGATAAACAGATACTTTTTTGGGGATAAACATAGAAACTTTTTTGGATAAACATAGAAATTGACCCTTCTGATCTTAAAGCTTCAAAATTATATTTGTTTTATCTGAGTTCCTTCCTCAGGGAAGATTTTCAGGTCTCTCAAAGGAAGTATCAAAGAACTGAAACTCACCAGATCACCATATCCAGACAAAGGGCTTGGGGGGGTGGTGCTCATTCATCATGATTGCTTCCTTGCCCCTCCCTAGTTCCTGTTTTCCTACAGGTTGTTACATTTCTTCCCTACTGTATAAACCCCCAGTTTTAATCAGTCAAAGAGATGGATTTGAGAATGAGCTCCCATCTTCTTGGCTGCAGCACCCGATTAAAGCCTTCTTCCTTGGCAATACTTGTCATAGCCATTGGCTTTCTGTGTGGTGAGCAGCAAGACCTAGACTGAAGCCTTGGTGTTTGGGTAACAGTCTCAGATACGTCATTTGTGTCTCTGCTTTGGAAGCATACATACTACTTTATTCACTGAAGAATGCAGCATATATTTCAATTTTTCACATGCTCTTTAGTCTTCACATAATTCCCCTTGGCATATAGAGCAGTCACCATCACTATATGTTCCATCTCTCCCTTGCATTCTAGCTTGAACAGCATCATTTCCCTCAGAATAGATTTTTCACATGAATATCTGGACAAATTACCAATATATTTTACATAAGCCACTAAAACTGTGTTATACTTAGCTGTTTTCATCCACTGTAGTTCTGGATGAATTTTACAGTGCTGCAAAATATGGTTTCTTTCTAACTTTTGAACCAAGTTAGTCCCCATCCTGAAGATCTGACACCTAAAAATTGCAAAGCTTTGAAACAGTGCTAACAACTTATCTAGGTCTCAGAAATCTTTGGAGACATTGAAAAATAATAAAATCAAGTAATTTTAAGCCTAATTTCTTAAGAAACATGTTCTAATTTTATTCTAAGCTGAACAACATTTGAAATACCCTCCTTCCTGAGCCTTATTTACTTATGGTTAACATTATACCTAACTGCAGATACTTAAGAAAATTCAAACCTTCATGTATCTAGTTATGGTCCCAAGTAAATTATTTCAGTTTAATTTGTGTTACAGGAGAGTTATATAATATTATTTTCTGTTTTTGTGTTAAAAAGAAAATGGCTTTTGCATGTTTGATGTGTACTTGCTGATGTTTGCCTCCATTTACATAATGAGGTTACAGTCTAACTAGTTTTCATAAATAAAAGGCTGAATTGTATTTGTTCCAAGATGCAGTTATGCTAACTAGAAGACACACTACAATCTAGACCTATCTATGATTACTTTCACCTGTCAGGATTCATTTAAACTGTGCAAAATAAGCTTTGCATTTTATACAGGGGATTGGAGTAAAATTTTTTGCTGGAGTGCAGTGGCAAGATCTTGGCTCACTGCAACCTCTGCCTCCTGGGTTCAAGAAATTCTCCTGACTCAGCCTCTTGAGTAGCTGAGATTATAGGTGTGTGCCACCACACCCGGCTAATTTTTGTATTTTTAGTAGAGACAAGGTTTCACCATGTTGGTCAGGCTGGTTTTGAACTCCTGACCTCGTGATCCACCTGCCTCAGCCTCCCCAAGTGCTGGGATTACAGGTGTGAGCCATCGTGACTGGCCAGATTGGAATAAAATTAAATGTAACCTTTGGTCTTTTCTTACACCTGTTAGTGTCTAATATATGTAAGAAAAGACCTCTCTGTGCTTTGGATTTCTCATCTGTAAAGCTGGATACTGAATTACTCTTTAAAAGTAACATTCTAGTGATTCCAGTTAGAACTCAAAAGTAAATGGATATTTGAGATTTTAAAAAGGAAATGTTCAAATAGTAAAGTTTTTTTGGAGAAGCAGTGTTGTGTGACGGAAAGAGCACAGATTTTGTAGCTTGAGTATATGAATTGGATTCACCAAAATGAAATTTATTAGCAATATTGAAGGAGGATATTTCCCTTACCCTTTCATAGGTGGGAACTGTAGTACACAGGCACTAGAACTAGCCTGCCACTTTGGTGCCAGTAGGGGCAGACTCCACTCCACTCACTCTGTTCTGCTGCCTTCCACCCCTCACAGGAAGGGGAGCACAGGTGAGCAGGTGCAAGAGACAGGGTGAGTGCTTTTGGGCACCAGTAGGATCCAAAACCGTACAGGCCCTGCAACTGGGTCTAGGGGGATGCCCACAACCCCTGAAGCCCCAGAAGGAGTGTTACAGTGCCCTTTTATCTTTGCCATCTGCAGATGGCTTAAGTGTTAACATTTTAGCGTGACAGCCTTTTGCATGCACACCCGAGTTCTTGTCTGGCATCCAGGAAGAATGAGATCACACAAATGAATTGAAAGTGATAAATGTGGGGGATTTTATAGCCAATGAAAGTGGCTATCAGTGGGAGGGGGAGCTGAAAAGGGGATGAAGCAGGAAGGTAATCTTCCCCTGGAGTCCAGCTTTCCCCAGCCAGAATCAGCTCTGAAGCTACGCTGTCAAGCTGTCCCTCTGAAGTCAAGCCGCTTCTCTCCTATGTTCAACCATAGTCTCTGACTTTCAGCTGCTTCTCATCTCTCTGCCAGCTGAGTCTGGGGTTTTTATGGTCACAGAACTGTGGGCAGCACGGGCCATGGGTGGTTTTGGAAAAGGCAACACTTGAGTGGGAAAACAGGGATATCAGTTCTCACTTTGGGCCACGGTTCCTGGCTTTTCGGCTTGAGGGTGAGGTCCTCACCAGAGACCTGCCCTCTTCTGCCCAGAATTTCCCTGCCTCCTGTCTCTATTGATATGTCTTGACCTCACCATGAAATGAGGAAATAAATCATTTGTCCTGCATGGGTTTTATAAGGTTTTACAAAAGAGGGTGTAGAAAGTGCTTGTACATAATAGATCCTCAGTAATTGTAGCTATTTGGGGCATGATAGGATGCTCTTCTCCATTACTTCTTCATTCCTTTACATCTTCACCTATGGAAGCAGAATATTTTTTCACGTAATGAAAATGCTGTGGAATGAGAAGTAATGGATATTAGTAAGAGAAACATTCTTGGTCTAGATGTCACTCCTGTGAATTCCAAGCAACCTCATACTGAGGATGAGTATCTGCAACATGAGGGACTAGGGATGGAGTCAGGATAACAGTCTTCTGGCTATGACCTTGCTGCAGGCAGGTCAGCATTCACCCATTGCTTTTTACCACATAAATGAAACACAAAAAGCAGAGAGATAAAACAGAAAGAAAGGGAAAAGACTAACAAACGTAAAGAACCTCTGGGACCTCATCTGAGGACATGTTTGTAGGAATAGTATGTGAGCTGCTAGCAATTATTAAAATGAAGTTTTAGGCCATCCTCATGAATTCAAGTACCTATGTGATTTGCTACTAATAAGATTGCATTTTTTTCTCTAATAGATGAACCAACAGATCGTCCTTGGTGTGTATAGTCACCTGTCATTAAGGGGAGGAAAGAAGTTTATTTTGATCTTTCTATATTGTGCACTGATCCTGACCATCTGAAGTAGCAATCATTCCTCATGCAGAGAAAAATGGCAAATGGCTTCTATTTCTTATAAGTCTTCTCTATATGTTGCTAAAATTTACACTTATGTATTCATTGGCTGTTATGCTTTTAATCCTAAGTAGGCAACTTGGCAAAATCACTTATAAGTTTAGCAGACAAATCAGACTCACCACGGCCAAAAAAGAACTACTGGTTTCCTCTCTTCAGCAAACGTGCCCTACCACTAGTCCTCCCCACCTCATTGCTCAAAGAAAAAACAAAACACACACAGGCATCTCTTATTACTCTCTTTTCCTCATACCCTACATCCAGCTCAACAGAAGCTCTATCCATTTAACTTCTAAACTTATCCCAAGTCTTGGACACCTTTCCACCTATACTATTTCCAATGTAATTCAAGCCACCACAGTTTTCCCTACTTCATACTGTTTGTTTTGTGATGCTATAACAGTATACCACAGACTGGGTAATTTATAATGTACAGAAATTTAGTGGCTCATATTCTGGAGACTGGGAAGTCTAACATCAAGGTGTCGGCATGTGACATGGACCTCCTTACTGCATCATTATATGATGGAAAAACGAGAGAGAGAGAAATCTAAACTCGCCCTTTCAGAACACCATGAGGATGTAGCCCTCATGGCCTAATCATCTCTTAAAGGTCCCACCTCTTAATCCTGCTACAATGGCAATTAAATTTTGACATGAGTTTTGGAGGGAACAAACATCAAAACCATAGCACTCCACATGAGGGCCAATTTTTAAAAATATAAACCAGATCACATGGCTCCTAGTATATATTTCAAGAGCTTCCCATCAAATAAAATTAGACTTCTTACCTAGGCCTATAAAGCCTTATCATCTGCTCTCTCCTTCCTCACTGACTCCTCAACTCTTTTCCCCATCCACCAAGCAGTCTTTTTTCTCATTCTCAAAAGTGCCAAGTTTATTTCTACTTTAAGGCCTTCATACCAGGTCTTGACCTGCCTGTGTAAGGTCAGCTTCATGGGTGTGTCAACTGTGAAGTCACAGAAGCGTACTGGGCTCAGAAGAGCCCCAGGCCTCGTTTAATGCTCTGCCATTGCTGTCTCAAGATTTTTAAGAATTTTTATCTTTTAATTCGTATTTTTTTAAATTATACTTTAGGTTTTAGGGTACATGTGCACAATGTGTAGGTTTGTTACATATGTATCCATGTGCCATGTTGTTTTGCTGCACCCATTAACTCATCATTTAGCATTAGGTATATCTCCTAATGCTGTCCCTCCCCCTCCCCCCACCCCAAGGACCTACAAACCACTGCTCAATGAAATAAAAGAGGATACAAACAAATGGAAGAACATTCCATGCTCATGGGTTGGAAGAATCAATATCATGAAAATGGCCATACTGCCTAAGGTAATTTATAGATTCAATGCCATCCCCATCAAGCTACCAATGACTTTCTTCACAGAATTGGAAAAAACTACTTTAAAGTTCATATGGAACCAAAAAAGAGCCCGCATTGCCAAGTCAATCCTAAGCCAAAAGAACAAAGCTGGAGGCATCACGCTACCTGACTTCAAACTATACTACAAGGCTACAGTAACCAAAACAGTATGGTACTGGTACCACAACAGAGACATAGATCAATGGAACAGAACAGAGCCCTCAGAAATAATGCCGCATATCTACAACTATCTGATCTTAATTTGTATTTTTAAATGAAATCTAACGGGACAATGGAGCACATAGGTGAGCAGAAGAAATACATGCAAGATTTCCATCATTTTTTGCCAGCTAATTTGCAAACAGCATTTGCAATTTTAAACACACAGAATTCTGGTGGACCTACAACATGGGGAAGTTCATGATGACGCAAAATGAATACGAGGTAATCATGTTATTATGTCTAGAACTGGGTAAGCAGGAGCACTGACAGCTCTGAAAGGTCATGCTTCTGTTAAGAATCAGAACTTTCTTCAAAAATTTCTCCTTTCTACAGAAAGGAGAAAATTGCATTCCAAGAGACATGAATGACAAAAAAAAAAAAAAAACCCTATTATAAGCTTTCTTACTCATGTAATCTCTCAGTGTTAAATAACCACCTATAGTGAAAATAATGGGATAGAAGGAAAAAGAAAGATAAGGCAATCCACGGTTCATTTTCCTTTAATTTCTCCTTACTCTTAAGTAAGCTAAAGGTAGAGAGTGTGGAACGAATGTATGCCTGTCAAGGAGTGAAATAAAAAAACTGTTAATTCTGTGTAATGCTTCTACTGTCATGGTAAGAATGAAATATCTATGTACATACAAGTTACAAAATTAAAAATCATTTAATTTTTGTGATGACACATATGAGTTAAATGCTCTTTAAAAATTTCCTGTTTCCTATTAAAACTGGTGCAGTGCACACTACAAAGATGAATGGTAATATTTAGGCTGATAATTTGAAATTTTAATCTTCTTTGCTTAGAATGACATTAAATAGGAAATAACAAAACACCATGAGTACAGAGAAGAAAGGGGAAAGCTTTATATTTTAGCATCTTAATAATACTTTTTTTTCTGTTTTTGGAAGAAGAGATCGTTTTCATTTTGCATTGGGCCCTGCAATTTATGTAGCCAGCTCTGCTTGTATGGAGTGTTCTTCCTCTGCCCACAACCTTACCAAGGTGACTCCTTCATGTAATTTATGTCTCTGATCAATTACCAGCTTGAGAAGTCACCTGTCACCCACCAATCTAAATTTGTCACCTAGTGCTCTCTAGCAAAACATTGTATCTCAGTACTCTCCGTAAAGTTGTGTATGAATGTTTTTCTGTACATTTCTATCTCTCTGTATCCTCCCTCTGTGGGAGCAGAACTATGACTTTCTTTTCATTACTTACCCTTAGAGTTGAGAACAGTGGCCAGCACTTATTAAATATTCAGTAAATATTTCTGGAATGAGTGAATAAATGAGTGATTACCAAGTATCCTACATACAATAAACTCTTTTCAAGTTACAGAGTAATTTTTCAAAAGACAATACTTCTGCTATTTAAAAATTTAGAAGAGCAAAAAAAAAATCAATCAATTTTGAACCATAGACAACCAGAGATTAATCTGGAAGTTGGCATCATAAAATTTCAGCATATTTTTTATAACGTGGCTATAAAAATGATTATTGCAACAATGTTTTTCCTGCTATTTCCCTATTACATATTTTTAAATAATTGCATGTTATTTTAATGTATCATGTCTAATAATCTTTTGATTAAATGCTTCCAATGATTGACCAGCTATAAGTTTCAGACAGAGACTATGTCATGGTTTTTTATTTTATTTTTAAATAATTTCCTCCTAAAACATTTAGGATAGGCAAGGCTAATGGGTTACGTCTTGTGTGTTATATTGCTAGATAGGAAATAGTTGCCTGAGAGATTATGTTAAAAATAATAACAATTTTTTGCCTTACTATTTGGGAAAGGCTGAATAATGATGTCTCCAATGGGTGCAAAAGTGGAAATGGGAGGCCGAATACCATGAATCTATCATCCCCATTCTAAGATACTCACCAAGATAAGGATAGTGTAAAGCCAAAAGAATTTCAGCTTTTCTGGTCTAGAATAAAAGTGTACATTCTTTGTGCCCCCAAGGTAACAATTTTCCCTTAGGCAATTCTGAAAATATTTGTGAATGATAATAACAAATCAAAATTCTGTAGAACATAAAACAATGTCACCCTGTGATTTGTCATGAATATAATTTCTGTAGAGCCAAATATATTCAGGTATGCCTAATAGTCATTAATACTAAATATATTTTCATCTTTAGTAAGATAGGGTTTAACTTTTTGGAGGGGGATATTAAGCTAATATATTTGGGGTATTTGTAATACAAGGGTAAAAAGTAAATTTATATGTACTATAAGAATTTTATCTGTCTTTGCAAAATGCTTCTAGCCATCAGTATTTGTAACAATTTTTTTGCTATATCTAATTGTATTGTCTATACCAAAGACAGAATAAAAGAATAAAATGGTTTTTCATTTTCTTAATCAACACTGAATGCTCCATGGCAACTATGTGAGAATGATCATATAAACCCTGAACCTTTCAGTTACTTCGATGGGATATTTATGATAGAATAATATATCCTATTTTATTAAATGTGATAGGTGTCACTCTAAAATTAAGACATCAGGGAACAACTACCAAGAACTCTGCACAGATTAATTTTACAATCTGGATGAAATGGACCAGTTCTTTGAAAAGCAAAACTGGTTCAATATGCAAAAATCAATTAATGTACTCCACCATATTAATGGCTAAGGGAGAATTATATAACCATATCAACTGGTACAGAATAAGCATTTTGCAAAATTCATGATAAAACACCCATTTGTGATTCAACATAAATCTTGATAACACCATTTCATGATGAAAACTATCACAAAACTAGGAATACTGGGGAACTTTCCTCCTAAGATCAGCGGAAAGGAAAGAACTTCCACTCTCACTACTCATATCCTACATAGGACTAGGATATCTAGCCAGCCCAAAAAGGCAAGAAAAGAAACAAAGGGTATATAGATTTTTTAAAAAAGATCTGTTTCTATATACAACTGATATGAAAATCCCAAGGAAACAATGACAAAAATTTCCTAAAGCTAATAAGTGAGTTCAGTAAGATCACAGGATACAGAATCAACATGTATAAAATAGTTGTATTTCTATACACTAACAATATACACATGAAAATCAAAATTAAAAATATAAAACCATTTACAATTGTTCAAAAATAATGAAATCCTTAGATGTCAACCCAAAAAGACATATAAAGGACTTGAATGCTAAAAGTACAAAATGTTCATGTAAAGAAATCAAAAAAAGCTCTAAATAAACAGAGAGACATATCTTGTTCATATCATGGGACAAAGTAAAGATGTCATTCTCTCCCAAACTGAAATGTAGAATTAATTAACACAATTTCTGTCAACATCTTAGCAAGTGATAGATTTATACAAGATTATTTTAAAATTTATATGAAATGGCAAAGCAACTGGGATAACTAAAATAATTTTGAAATTATTATTTCAAAGAGAATTGTAAAATTAATTACAATTCTCTTTGAAATAATAATTTCAAAATTATTTTAGGAATCAGCCTACCTGATTTCAAGACTTATTATATAGCTACAGTAATCAAGACTACATGGTATTGGCAAAGGGATAAACACATAGATGAATGGAAAAAAATAGAGAACCCAGAAACAGCTTCACAAAAGTACAGCTATTATAGTCAGAATAATGCCCCCTCCCCTTGCAATAGCCACATCCAGTTCCTGGAATCTGTGATTAATTTAGGTTACATGGCAAAAGGGACTTTGTAGGTGTGTTTAAATTAAGGATCTTAAAAGAAAGAGTTTACCTTGGATTAGTCAGCGAAGACCAATGTAATCACAGGTATTCTTATAAGTGAAAAGGGGAGGCAGGAGGTTCAGAGTCAGAGAAAAAAATTGAGATGCTATGCTGTTGGCTTTGAAGATGGAGGAAGGGACCATGAGCTAAAGAATGCAGGCAGCCTCTCAAAGTTGGAAAAAGCAAGAGGTTCTTCTACACAGCCTCCAGAAAGAATGCAGCCTTGCCAATACCTTGATTTAGCCCATGGAGGTTCGTTTCGTATTTTGGACCTCCAGGAGTATGAGATAATAATTTTGTGTTAAGTCACTGCTGTAAAGTGGTGACTTTTTACAGCAGCAGTAGGAAAGTAATATGATGGCCAACTGATTTTGGACAAAGATGCAAAAGCAATTCAACGGAGGTCAGATAGTCTTTTTAGCAAATAGTGCTAGAGGAATTGGACGTGCACTGGCAAAAAATAATAATAATAATAATTGAACCTAACCCAAAACTCACAGCTTATGCAAAAATTAATGCAAAATACATCACAGATTAAAACATAAAATGTAAAGCCATAAAACTTTTGGAACAAATTATTGGAAAAAAATCTTTGGAAAATAGTGCTTGGTGAAGACTTCTCAGATGTGACATGAAAAGTACAACCCATAAAAGAAAAATAATCAATAAATTAAACTTCATCAAAACTAAAAACTTTAGCTCTGTGAAAATCCCTGTTGAGAAGATGAAAAGACAAGTTACAGACAGGGAGAAAAGATATCTTCAGATGAACAATCCAACATCAAGTTTTTTCCTCTCTGCCTCCCATTTCCCAGATCCTGAAATGCAGCATTCATTCTCCTCTCCCTAACAATATCATCTACCTGGAAGGAGGGGAAGAGAAGGCTGGGGAAAGTAGTAGGTGGGTCCCTAAGAGATCATCCAGATTTAGATCTTTCACACTCAAACACCATTTAGTAATTTTTACCCTAGATTTGGAAGTAAATATTCTCTCAAATATGTTTCTACAAATATAGGAGGCCTTTCAAAAAAGCTACAGGTACGAAGCCCGCCCAAGGCTTTACTCATGGACTTTACTGCAACATTTATTGTTATCCCATTAGCAGGCCAGATAATGCAACTAAGCAGAGAAGCCCATTTGTATGCTGAATTAAGGAATAATTCCCAGTGCAGAATTCTCCCCATGTGGTCCTTGCTTGGTCTTTAATATTCTACGATGCTTCCAATTATTTTAGATCATCATCAAATGTCACATTCTCAAAAAACAAAAATAACTTTAAAAGTTACTTTAATAGATATAAATACCTTGTGATACATTTCAAATTTTGTATACAGGAATGGCCATGGAGTGTCAAAATTCCAAAAACATTGGTAAGCCCAGATAGATAGATAATAGGTAGATATACTTAATGAATTTAAATGGATATTTATAGACACACACACGTCAATGATTTGGAAATACATCATACTTTCAAGAAGAAATACTATGTGAATTTAAAATTATTTGCCATGATAATGCATCATCACTAATATTTTTGCTTCTAATATATATCATATTTTCATTTCTCACCTTTTTTTGAGAAAAATTAAAAGAAAAAGAGTTGTTCTCAGAGAGGATTTTTGTTTTTGTTTTTTGTGTTTTTTTGGGATGGAGACTCGCTCTGTCGCCCAGGCTGGAGTGCAGTGGTACAATCTAGGCTCACTGCAACCTCCGCCTCTCAGGTTCAAGGGATTCTCCTCCCTCAACCTCCTGAATAGCTGGGATTACAGGCACCCACCAACACGCCTGGCTAATTTTGATATTTTTAGTAGAAACAAGGTTTCCCCATGTTGGCAAGCCTGGTTTCCAACTCCTGACTTCAAGTGATCCATCTGCCTCGGCCTCCCAAAGTGCTTGCATTACAGGCGTGAGCCACTGTGTCCGGCCTCAGAGTTTTAGATTAGGAGCTTAGAGTTTTAGATCAATATACTTATACTGACCTTATTGGTGAAAAATACTGAACATTATATTCACTTACCTCTAGTGGCTGCTTTGAGGCACTTTCAGATCCTCCTTAAAATTGTGTTTGAGAAAAAGGCAGTCACTTCTTTTGTAACATAATGAGCTTCATAAGTAATGCACAGCATTTGGTTGCTCCACTGTTCTCTACCAGTTTGGGAATGACAGTTTCCATCGCAAATGCAGCCAGTGGGTTCATTTCTAAGCATAAGCCTTTTTTAAAAAAATTGATATACTAATATTTGTATATTTTCATGGTGTACATTTGGTATTCTGTTACATGCGTAAGATGTGTAATGGCCAAATTAGGGTATTTAGGGTATCTATCACCTCAAGTATTCATGTCTGCATATTGGGAACATTTCAAGTCCTTACTTTTAGCTATTTTGAAATACACGATACTTTATTGCTAACTACAGTTACTCTACCCTGCTATTAAACATTGGAACTTATTCTTTCTATTTAACTATGTTTGTACACATTGACCAAGCTCTCTTCATACCCCTGCCCTCAACACACACCCTTCCCAGCCTCTGGTACCTATCATTCTACTGTCTACCTCCATGAGATTAACTTTTTTAGTTCCTGCATGTGAGTGAGAACATGCAACTTGTGTCTTTCTGTGTCTAGCTTACTTCACTTAAAATAATAACCTCTAGTTCCTTCCACGTTGCTGCAAATGATGGAATTTTATTATTTTTATGACCAAACAGTATTTCCTGTGTACATATACCACATTTTCTTCATCCATTTGTCCATTGATGAACACTTAAGTTGAAATTAAGTTGATGTAGAAAAACCGTAGATCCTTTTTGAATCAATCAGTAGAGGCTCTGTTTTTTGCATTGTTTATTAGGATAGATAGGATTTCTAAAAGATAAAGTATTTGTCTCTGCAGAACAAATTTCACTATTGATTTATCCCATTTATATCCTAGTTGCTAACTAAAATATAGAAGAACATTTTTTTCAGTGAAGTGGTTATTAGCAGAAGGACAAAACTTTTTAAATGGCATGTCATATGATTTCTTCCTAGCTTAGTTAAAATACTGAAATACAGCGTCTCCTAAGATAGTGTGGGGAAGGTTATCAGAATCTTCTAAATGGCTTTTACATTCAACACAGAGACTCTCCCCTCCTTTTCTAAAGGCACATTAAAATTTAGGAAGGGGTGGTTATTTTGAAGATAACCTCTTCGGGATATTTTTTTTTTTGAGACGGAGTCTCACTGTGTTGCCCAGGCTGGAGTGCAGTGGCGCAATCTCGGCTCACTGCAACCTCCGTCTCCCTGGTTCAAGCGATTCTCCTGCCTCAGCCTCCCGAGTAGCTGGGACTGCAGAAGCATGCCACCATGCCTGGCAGATTTTTGTATTTTTTTAGTAAAGATGGGGTTTCACCATATTGGCCAGGCTGATCTGGAACTCCTGACCTCGTGATCCGCCTGCCTTAGCCTCCCACAGTGCTGGGATTACAGATGTAAGCCATTGTGCCCGGCCCTCTTCAGGAGATTCTAATGCACCTCCTCTTCATTGAAGAATTAATCTCTGAAATTAAAAGCTCTTCTGATTGTTTAGCACACGGGTCTAGAAATTTCCTGATGTACATTTCAAATTTCTTGGGCACACAAAAATGCAGATGGTTGGGCTTCATTCCCAGAGATATTGGTTCTCTTGTTTTGAGAATCCACATTTCACAAAATATCCTCCCACCTGCAAACCCCCTCAGTGGTTTTTAAACAGCTAGTATAAGGAGCATGATTTGATAACCACCAATCACTGGGCAGTGGTTTCTAAACCTGGAAGATCATCAGAATTACCCAGGGTATTTTTATTTTGTTTAGATGGAGTCTTGCTTTGTCACCCAGGCTGGAGTGCAGTGACGCGATCTCAGCTGACTGCAACCTCTGCCTCCCCGGTTCAAGCGATTCTCCTGCCTCAGCCTCCCGAGTAGCTGGGATTCCAGGTGCCCGCTACCACACCCGGCTAATTTTTTGTATTTTTAGTAGAGACGGGGTTTCACCCTGTTAGCCAGGATGGTCTCAATCTCCTGACCTTGTGATCCACCCGCCTCGGCCTCCCAAAGTGCTGGGATTAGAGGCATGAGCCACCACGCCCAGCCTACCCAGGGTATTTTTTAAAATACAAATAAGTTTGCCTCATAACCTCGAGTTTTAAATTCTGTTTACCTGGTTGAATTCAGGGAATTGTGTGTGGATGTTATTTCTATTCTTCAGACTTTCTTCATGTCATTTTGACATGTAACCAAGTTTGGGAACCACTGTGAGTATTAGAAGGACGTATTTTGTCTCATTATATCCTCTAAATTATCTTTAAAATAAAGTTGCTTAAAGTACATTTAGAGTACCCACTGTGGGCAAGCATGGAACTACTGGGATACAGAAAGTGACCCTGGAGACATTTAGAGTGTGGACCATGTAGCGGGTCCTCAAATGAACAATTACACTGGAAAGTGATGCTTACTTTAATAGAGATATCACACTGCTAAATATAGTGACCCTTTGTATTCAGACTTATCAGAAAATATGAGCAATATATTTAACTGAATCTATTTAGAAAAGAACTTCCCCCTTGACAAAGGTAAGAGACACAAAAGGAATAATTAGTAACTTTCTACCATATGTTATGAATTATGCTAGGTGCTTTTTCTTCATCACATTTAATCCTCACAACATTCCTTGAAACGGGCATTATATCCCTCTTTTTCCAAAGAGGAAGCTGCAGCTTAGAGTGATTTGACCAAGACTTTTCAACGAGACAGTATATTATAGCCAGCATCTAAATCAGAATCTGTCTGACTCTAAAGCCTATGCATTTTCCTCTTTATCTGGCTAAGGTTTCCCAGCAGGATGATAATCCAGTGTATGCTATGCACAGAGAGTTATTTGTTCTTCCCTCCCCTCCCCTGATGTACTCATAGTACATGTAAATGGATTGCCCTCTCCTCTGAGAAAATGTGGAAATATTTAGAAAATAATTTATTTTTACTATTCTAAATGAAGGCCTAAATATTAAAAAATGGTTTGTAGTTCTCCTTGAAGAGGTCCTTCACGTCCCTTGTAAGTTGGATTCCTAGGTATTTTATTCTCTTTGAAGCAATTGTGAATGGGAGTTCACTCATGATTTGGCCCTCTGTTTGTCTGTTATTGGTGTATAGGAATGCTTGTGATTTTTGTACATTGATTTTGTATCCTGAGACTTTGCTGAAGTTGCTTATCAGCTTAAGGAGATTTTGGGCTGAGACGATGGGGTTTTCTAGATATACAATCATGTCATCTGCAAACAGGGACAATTTGACTTCCTTTTTTCCTAATTGAATACCCTTTATTTCCTTCTCCTGCCTAATTGCCCTGGCCAGAACTTCCAACACTATGTTGAATAGGAGTGGTGAGAGAGGGCATCCCTGTCTTGTACCAGTTCAAAGGGAATGCTTCCAGTTTTTGTCCATTCAGTATGATATTGGCTGTGGGTCTATCATAGATAGCTCTTATTATTTTGAGATACGTCCCATCAATACCTAATTTATTGAGAGTTTTTAGCATGAAGAGTTGTTGAATTTTGTCAAAGGCCTTTTCTGCATCTATTGAGAAAATCATGTGATTTTTGTCTTTGGTTCTATTTATATGCTGGATTACATTTATTGATTTGTGTATGTTGAACCAGCCTTGCAACCCAGGGATGAAGCCCACTTGATCATGGTGGATAAACACTGCTTAATGAAATAAAAGAGGATACAAACAAATGGAAGAACATTCCATGCCCATGGGTAGGAAGAATCAATATCGTGAAAATGGCCATACTGCCCAAGGTCATTTATAGATTCAATGCCATCCCCATCAAGCTACCAATGACTTTCTTCACAGAATTGGAAAAAAACTACTTTAAAGTTCATATGGAACCAAAAAAGAGCCCACATTGCCAAGTCAATCCTAAGCCAAAAGAACAAAGCTGGAGGCATCATGCTACCTGACTTCAAACTATACTACAAGGCTACAGTAACCAAAACAGCATGGTACTGGTACCAAAACAGAGATATAGATCAATGGAAGAGAACAGAGCTCTCAGAAATAATGCTGCATATGTACAACTATCTGATCTTTGACAAACCTGACAAAAACAAGCAATGGGAAAAGGATTCCCTATGTAATAAATGGTGCTGGGAAAACTGGCTAGCCATATGTAGAAAGCTGAAACTGGATCCCTTCCTTACACCTTATATAAAAATTAATTCAAGATGGATTAAAGACTTACATGTTAGACCTAAAACCATAAAAACCCTAGAAGAAAACCTAGGCATTACCATTCAGGACACAGGCATGGGCAAGGACTTCATGTCTAAAACACAAAAAGCAATGGCAACAAAAACCAAAATTGACAAATGGGATCTAATTAAACTAAGGAGCTTCTGCACAGCAAAAGAAACTACCATCAGAGTGAATAGCCAACCTACAAAACGGGAGAAAATTTTCGCAACCTACTCATCTGACAAAGGGCTAATATCTAGAATCTACAATGAACTCAAACAAATTTACAAGAAAAAAACAAACAACCCCATCAAAAAGTGAGCGAAGGACATGAACAGACACTTCTCAAAAGAAGACATTTATGTAGCCAAAAAACACACGCAAAAAAGCTCATCATCACTGGCCATCAGAGAAATGCAAATCAAAACCACAATGAGATACCATCTCACACCAATTAGAATGGCAATCATTAAAAAGTCAGGAAACAACAGGTGCTGAAGAGGATGTGAAGAAATAGGAACACTTTTACACTGTTGGTGGGACTGTAAACTAGTTCAACCATTGTGGAAGTCAGTGTGGTGATTCCTCAGGGATCTAGAACTAGAAATACCATTTGAACCAGCCATCCTATTACTGGGTATATACCCAAAGGATTATAAATCATGCTGCTGTAAAGACACATGCACATGTATGTTTATTGCGGCACTATTCACAATAGCAAAGACTTGGAACCAACTCAAATGTCCAACAACTATAGACTGGATTAAGAAAATGTGGCACATATACACCATGGAATGCTACGTAGCCATAACAGATGATGAGTTCATGTCCTTTGTAGGGACATGGATGAAACTGGAAAACATCATTCTCAGTAAACTATCACAAGGACAAAAAACCAAACACCACATGTTCTCACTCATAGGTGAGAATTGAACAATGAGAACACATGGACACAGGAAGGGGAACATCACACTCCGGGGACTGTTGTGGGGTTGGGGGAGGGGGGAGGGATAGCATGAGGAGATATACCTAATGCTAAATGACGAGTTAATGGGTGCAGCACACCAACATGGCACATGGATACATATGTAACGAACTTGCACATTGTGCACATCTACCCTAAAACTTAAAGTATAATAATAATAAAATAAAAAAGATTAAAAAATGCTGAAACTATTGCTTACAGTAAATTGTGAAGTAGCTGTCAATTTCATTAAACTATGTTATACCTAGCCTTGAACTATTCCAATCTTCACACCTTTTCCTCACTACTTTCTCTCCTATAAGAGTAACTCTTAAATATAACATTTATATACTTCCATTGGGATAGAAGATGTACTCCATGAACAAAATTTAAATGTGTAGTTGCAACAAATATATATACAGATAGATAGTATGTGTGTGTGTGTGTGTGTGTGTGCGCGTGTGTGTGTGTGTGTGTGGTGTATATGTGTATTTATATGCATGGGTTTAGGCAGAATTGCAGGAATTACATCATTCTCTCATTTGATAAGCAATTCTGGACACATGGGGATATAGCAATAAACAAGACAGGTATGGCCCCTTTCTTTGAATGGCTTGTAGTCTGGAGAATTAAAAAAAAAAAGAAATAATAAATAAAATTAAAACATTCATGTATATACACACACAAAGGAATGGAGCAAGCATGAATGTTTTGGTAGTGTAAAAAAGGAACTTCCTCCTCTCTAATTGTTACAAAACTTGTTACGTTGGTGTTGGTTGCTGTAGTTATGTTTGCACCACTCTGGTTATAAATTGCAACATTCAACTCTGGTTATAAAGAAAATATCATTTCATGTCCTCTGGAGGTTAGTCAGAAAGCCAAGGAAATAGTCCAAAAAATCTAAAGAACATATTGATTTATTTGAAAGCAACAAAAATTCAATGTCATTCAGTGTAAGAAATGTTTGAAATCACATGGGAAAAAATTCTAGCTCCTGGGGTATCTCAAGAAAGAAAATATGATGGATTAATGCAGAGTTAATTACAAATTTAATTTTCTTATTGCCAGAGAAGGCATTTGTTGTCACTTTCATCATGCAGTAACTTAGGTACTTTTTCTTATTTTTATTATAGTAATGCATAAAGTTTTGTTATATTAATTTAATATTTTATGGAAGAACCTGCCGTAAAATTGCCTACTATGGAACAATCATTTCAATGGTGGAATTTTAAACATTAGTTAAGAGAGGATGTCATTCAGCAAGTGTTTTTCTTAACACTCTTTCTTCTCTAAGATTTATGAAATGCTAGTGTAACACAGAAGTGTCTGTGTGAAAGAGCATGGGGTGGGGAGAGGAGAGACAGGTGGGAGAAAGTGAGAAGAGAGAGACTGATAATGATAAAAATGGTCTAACATCATTGAGTACTCATCTTTGTCTCAGTTGACTAAAGCCAGTGCTGCCCATTTGCAGTGAGATGGCACCAAGAGCCTCAGAAGTGTGCCACATGAAGCTGAAACATAAGGCCTTTAAAATACCTGCTTCTATCTATGACAACCCATCTCATCTTACACTGAAAAGTCATGTCTCTTTTATGACTCTTCACTATAACCCTAAAAAAACCTTTTCTTGGTTTCCTCTGCTTAAAATTAAAACTGAGAAGCAAGTTGAACATTATTAGAGGGGGAATCTTAAAAGGTAGAATGTCAAGAACACATAGGCAGGAGACTTGAGGAGGTATTAGTTTTATGCACATTATCCGAGAGGTTTTGGGGGAATTTCTTTTTTTTTTCCCAATATATCTCAATAGGTTTTGGGGAACAAATGGTATTTGGTTACATTAACAAGTTCTTAATGGTGATTTCTGAGATTCTGGTGCACCCATTGCCTGATCAGTATACACTGTACCCAATGTATAATCTTTTATCCCTCACTCCCCTCCCACCCTTTGCCCCGAGTCCCCAAAGTCCATTGTATCATTCTTTTGACTTCACATCTTCATAGCTTAGCTCCCACTTATAAGTGAGAACATATGGTGTTTGGTTTTCCATTCCAGAGTTAGTTCACTTAGAATAATGATCTCCATCCATCCAGGTTGCTGTGAATGCCATTATTTTGTTCCTTTTTTATGGATGCGTAGTATTCCATGGTACATATATCATGATTTTTTAATCCAATTGTTGATTGATGGGCATTTGAGGTGGTTCCATATTTTTGCAACTGTGAATTGTGCTGCTGTAAACATGCATGTGCAAGTATCTTTCCCATGTAATGACTTTTTTTCCTCTGGGTAGATACCTAGTAGTGGGATTGCTGGATCAAATGGTAGTTCTATTTTACTTCTTTAAGGAATCTCAACACTGTTTTCCACAGTGGTTTTACTAGTTAACATTCCCACCAGCAATGTAAAAGTGTTCCCTTTTTATCACATCCACGTCAATATCTATTTTTTCGTTTTTTGATTTTTTGATCATGGCCATTCTGGTAGAACTAAGGTGGTATTGCATTGTGAGTTTGTTTCGTATTTCCCTGATCGCTAATGATGTTGAGCATTTTTTCATATGTTTATTGGCCATTTGTATATCTTTTTCTGATAATTGTCTATGCATGTTCTTAGCCTACTTTTTAATGGAATTGTTTGGTTTTTTTTCTTGCTGATTTCTTGCTGATATGGACTAATATCCATAATCTAATCTTGTTGGATTATAGAATGGGAATATTTTCTCCCACTCTATGGTTGTTTACTGATCATTTATTTTGCTGTACACAAGGTTTTTAGTTTAATTAAGTCCCATCTATTTATCTTTCTTTTTGTTGCATTTGCTTTTGGGTTCTCGGTGATGAAGTCTTTGCCTAAGCCAATGTCTACAAGGGTTTTTCCAATGTTATTTTCAATAATTTTTATAATTTCAGGTCTTAGATTTAAGTGTTTGATCCATCTTGAGTTGATTTTTATATAATGTCAAAAATTTGGATCCTGTTTTATTCTTCTATATGTGGCTTGCCAATTATAGCAGCACTATTTGTTGAATAGGGTGTCTTTTCCCCACTTTATATTTTTCTTTGCTTTGACAAAGATCTGTTGGCTGTAAGTATTTGGCTTTATTCTGGGTTCTCTATTCTGTTCCATTAGTCTATGTGCCTATTTTTATACAAGTACCATGCTGTTTTGGTGACTATGACCTTATAGTATAGTTTAAAATCAGGTAATGTGATGCCTCCAGATTTAATCTTTTTGTTTAGTCTTACTGTGGCTCTATGGGCTCTTTTTTGGTCCAATATGAATTTTAGGATTGTTTTTTCTAGTTCTGTGAAGAATTATGGTGGTATTTTTATAGGAACTGCATGGAATCTGTAGATGGTTTTTGGCAGTATGGTCATTTTTCACAATATTGATCCTACTCATCCATTAGCATGGGATGTGTTTCCATTTGTTTGTGTTGTATATGATTTCCTTCAGCAGTGTTTTTTAGTTTTCCTTGTAGAGGTCTTCCACCTTTTTGGTTAGGTATATTCCTAGGTATTTTATTATTACTTATTATTATTTTTGCAGCAGTTATAAAAGGGGTTGAGTTTTTTTATTTGTTTCTCAGCTTGGTCACTGTTCATGTGTAGCAGAGCTACTGATTTGTGTACATTAATTTTGTATCCTGTAACTTTGCTGAATTCATTTACCAGTTCTAGAAGCTTTTTGGATGAGTATTTTGGGTTTTCTAGGTGTTCAAGCATATCACCAGCAAACAGCGACGGTTTGACTTCCTCTTTACCAATTTGAATGCCCTTTGTTTCTTTCTGTTGTCTGATTGCTCTGGATAGGACTTGCAGTACTGTGTTGAATGAAAGTGATAAAAGTGGGCATCCCTGCCTTGGTCCAGGTCTCAGGGGGAATGCTTTCAACATTTCCCTGTTCAGTATTATGTTGGCTGTGGGTTAGTCACACATGCCTTTTATTACATTAAGGTATGTCCCTTGTATGCCGATTTTGCTGAGGGTTTTGATTATAAAGGATGCTGAATTTTGTCAAATGCTTTTTCTGCATCTATTGAGATTATCATGTATTTTTTGTTTTTAATTCTGTGTATGTGGTGTATAACATTTATTGACTTGTGTATGTTGAACCATCCCTGCATCCCTGGTATGAAACCCAGTTGATTATGGTGTATTGTCTTTTTGATATACTGTTGGATTCCGTTAGCTAGTATTTTGTTTCAGATTTTTGCATCTATATTCATCAGAGATATTGGTCTGTAGCTTCCTTTTTTTGTTATGTCAATTCCTGGTTTTAGAATTAGGGTGATACTGGCTTCATAGAATGATGTAGAGGGGATTCCCTTTTTCCCTATCTTGTGGAATAGTGTTGATAGAATTGGTATCAATTCTTCTTTGAATGTCTGATACAAATCAGTTGTGAATCCATGTTGTCCTGACTTTTTTTGTTGGCATTTTTAAAATCACTCTTTCAGTCTCGTTAGTTGTTATTGGTCTGTTTCAAGTTTCTATTTCTTCCTGGTTTAATCTGAGAGAGTTGTATATTTCCAGGAATTTATCCATCTCTTCTACGTTTTCTAGTTTATGTGCATAAAGGTGTTCATATTAGCCTTGAATGATCTTTTGTATTTCTGTGATATCAGTTGTAAATCTCCTGTTTCATTTCTAATTGAGTTTATTTGGATCTTCTCCCTTCTTGTCTTGGTTAATCTTGCTAATGGTTTATCAATTTTATTTATCTTAACAAAAAAACAGCTTTTTGTTTCCTTTATCTTTGGTGTTTTTTTTGTTGTTGTTGTTTTCAATCTCATTTAGTTCTGCTCTGATCTTTGTTATTTCTTTTCTTCTGCTGGGTTTGGGTTGGTTGGTTTTTTTTCCTTAGTTTCATGAGGGGTGTCCTTAGATTGTCTATTTGTGCTCTTTCTGACTTTTTGATGTAGGCATTTATGCTATGAACTTTCCTGTTAGCACTGCTGTTGCTGTAGCCTAGGGGTTTTGAGAGGCTGTTTCACTATTATCTTTCATTTCAAAGAGTTTTTTTGTTTTGTTTTTTTTTTTTAGACAGCGTCTCTCCCTGTCACCCAGGCTGGAGTGCAGTGGTGTGATCTCGGCTCACTGCAAGCTCCACCTCCCAGGTTCATGCCATTCTCCTGCCTCAGCCTCCTGAGTAGCTGGGACTACAGGCACCTGCCACCACACCCGGCTAATTTTTTTGTATTTTTAGTAGAGGTGGGGTTTCACTGTGTTAGCCAGGATGGTCTCAATCTCCTGAATTTGTGATCTGCCTGCCTCGGCCTCCCAAAAGTGCTGGGATTACAGGTGTGAGCCACTGCGCCTGGCCCAGTTCAAAGAATTTTTAAATTTCCATCTTGATTTCATTGTTGACCCAATGATCATTCAAGAATAGACTATTTAATTTCCATGTATTTGAGGGTTCCTTTTGGAGTTGATTTCAAATTATATTCCACAGTGATATGAAAGAGTACTTGATATAATTTCAATTTTCTTAAATTTATTCAGACTTATTTTGTAACCTATCATATGGTCTATCTTGGAGATGGTTCCATGCACTGATGAATACAATGTATATTCTGCATTTGTTGGGTAGAATGTTTTGTAAATATCTGTTGAGTCCATTTGTTCTAGGGTATAGTTTAAATTCATTGTTTCTTTGTTGACTTTGTCTTGATGACCTGTCTAGTGCCATCAGTGGAGAACTGAAGTCCCCTATTACTGTGTTGCAGTCTACCTCATTTCTCAGGACTGGTAGTAATTGTTTTATAAATTTGGGAGCTTCAGTGTTAGGTGTATATTTATTTTGGATTATGATACTTTCCAGCTGGACAAGTCCTTCTATCATTATGTAATGTCCCTCTTTGTCTAACTGCTAGTGCTTTAAGTTTGTTTTGTCTGATACAAGAATAGCTTTCCTGCTTGCTTTTGATGTCCATTTGCATGGAATATCTTTTTCTACCTCTGTACCTTAAATGTATATGAATCCTTATGTGTTAGATGAGTCTCTTGAAGACAGCAGATACTTGTTTGGTGAATTCTTATGCATTCTGCCATTCTGTATCTTTTAAGTGGAGCATTTAGGCAATTTACATGTGTTTTTGTTTTATAGGTCCTGTGAGATTTATGCTTTAAGGAGCTTCAATTTTGGTGTATCTTAAAGATTTAGAACTACTTTTAGTAGTTCTTGCAGTGCTGGCTTGGTAGTGGTGAATTCTCTCAGTATTTGTTTGTCTAAGAAAGACTCTATCTTTCCTTCATTTGTGAAGCTTAGTTTCACTGGATACAAAATTCTTGACTGAAATTGTTTTGTTTAAGGAGGCTAAAGATAGGACCTCAATTCCTTTTAGATTGTAGGGTTTCTGCTAAGAAATCTGTTAATCTGATAGGTTTTCCTTTATAGGTTACCTGGTGCTTTTGCCTCACAGCTCTTAAGATTCTTTCTTTCATCTTGACTTTAGATAACCTGATGACTATGTGCCTAGATGATTACCTTTTTGAGGTAAATTTTTGAGGTGTTCTTTGAGCTTCTTGTATTTGGATGTCTAGATCTCTAGCAAGGCAATGGAAGTTTTCCTTGATTATTCACTCAAATATGTTTTCCAAACTTTTAGATTTCTTTTCTTCCTCAAGAACACCAGTTGTTCTTAGGTTTGGTCATTTAACATAATTCCCAACTTCTCGGAAGCTTTGTTCATTTTACAAATTCGTTTTGCTTTGTCTTTGTTGCAATGCATTAATTTGAAAACCTCGTCTTTGAGTTCTGAAGTTTTATTTGATTCTATTGCTGAGACTTTCCAGTGTACTTTGCATTTCTGTGTGTCCTTCATTTCCAGAAGTTGTGATTGTTTTTTATTTATGCTATCTATTTCACTAAAGATTTTCCCCTTCGTATCTTGTATCTTTTCTTTTTCATTTCATTAAGTTGGACTTCACCTTTCCTTGGTGCCTCCTTGATTAGCTTAATAATCAGCCTTCTCAATTATTCTTCTGGCAATTCAGGGATTTCTTCTTGGTTTGGATCCATTGCTGGTGAGCTAGTGTGATCTTTGGGGGGTGTTAAAGTACCTTGTTTTTTTCATATTACCAGAATTGTTTTTCTGGTTTCTTCTCAGGCAGACTGTGTCAGAGGAATGATCTGCGACTCAAGGGCTTCTGTTCAGATTCTTTTGTCCCACATGGTGCTCCCTTAATGTAGTGCTCTCCCCTTTCCCCTAGGGAAGTGGCTTCCTGAGAGCCAAACTGCAGTGATCATTATTTTTCTTCTGGATCTAGCCACGCCGCAGAGCTACCAGGCACTGGGTGGTACTGGGGAGTGTCTGCATAGAGTCCTGTGACGTGAACTGTCTTCAGGTCTCTCAGCCATGCATACCAGCACCTGCTCCAGTGGAGGTGGCAGGGGAGTGAGATGGACTCTATGAGAGCCCTTAGTTGTAGTTTTGTTTATTGCACTAGTTTTGTGTTGGTTGGCTTCCAGCCAGGAGGTGGAATTTTCAAGACAGCATCAGCTGTGGTAGTATAGGGAGAATCAGGTGGTGGGCAGGACCCTAGAGCTCCCAAGAGATTATGTCCTTTGTCTTAGGAGTTTTTTTGGCTGTTTTCCAGGGCCTGTAGGAGTGAACCACTTCCTTTGAAGGGTCTTGGTTTTGGAGGAATTTCTTATAACCCTAAAAGTCTCCTCATTAGCACGATGTTCAACAAAACAAAAGTGATTGCTTTATCTTCATTATGATGTAGAAAACTTAGAATTACAAAAAAAGATAATTAAATTAATTATGTTCATCTAAAGCTCTTGGCCATGTCTTCACATATAACTTCTCATTGAGGAATGAGATTTGAGTATCCAGAAAGATGTGCTTAGCTAACAAATAGTCAACAGCTGGCAGACAGAGGTGATAGATGTAATAACGAAGGAATCATCCCATGTCTTAGGTGACCACTTGCCCAAAGTCACAGATTATGATCAGTAAAATCAGAAGAGACAGTCACCCCATGCAGAGGAGAATGCAGAAGTTGACAGAGTGGATTCTGAAAAATAATTTGCAAAATTCTCAGATGCATACTCAATCAGCTTTAGATCAGTTACATGATCTTATCCAATACCTTCTTTTTCTTAGATGATGAAAACATTGCTCTGAACAGAATGGCCTACCAAAGGCATACAGCTAACTAGAGGTAGAGCTGGGATAAGAGAATAGATTATGGGACACCCAGCTTTGACCTTCACTGCTTCATGCTGTAGTGCCTAAGTTTAATGGTTTTGATGTTGCCTTTTCTCTTCACCCTCATTTAGAAAGGATCAATTGGGATTTGGCTTTATCATCTCTTACCAAGAAGAATGGATGACTATTGGGAGATCTTGGTTCAGTGTGTCTCATTTACCACACCACCCTAAATTAAAGAAGCAAGAGAGAAGTAGCCTCAGTAGAGTCCAAAACTTTTGGATGTAGAAGACAACACAAACATCTCTCTTCCCTTCTCTTGAAGCACCTCAACAGTTACCAACAGAATGGGAAGCACTCACCCACACTCAGCATGATTTATGTCCTTTCTTCCACATGGTAGTGTAAATTCTGAGTCCTCTACTCTCCTGGAGAATGTTTCCTCTATGTAGATCGCAACACTGACAGTGCTCTAAGGCCTTGGTAGCAATAAAGACTCTTTAGTCCAGGAATCCAATCTAGTACACAACTCTGACCTAGAAGTTGTGTCCAGAGCCTCTGTAACATTTACATCATTTGTGTTTTGCTAATTAAAATAGATTGAAGGTCTAGTACTGGAAGTCTTAGCCAGAGCAATCTGACAAGAGAAAGAGATAAAGGGTATCCAAATCAGTAAAGAGGAAGTCAAACTGTCCCTGTTTGCTGATGATGTGATCATTTACCTAGAAAACCCTGAGGACTCCTCCAGAAAACTCCTAGAACTGATAAACTAATTCCACAAAGTTTCCAGATACAAGATTATTGTACACAAATCAATAGCTCTTCTATACACCATGAGTGACCAAACAGAGAATCAAATCAAGAACTCAACCCCTTTTAAAATAGCTGCCAAAAAGTAAAAAATAAAAATCTTAGGCATATACCTAACAAAGGAGTCAAAAGATCTCTACAAGGACAACTACAAAACACTGATAAAAGAAATAGACAACACAAACAAACAGAAACATATCCCATGATCATGGATGGGTAGAATCAATATTGTGAAAATGACCTACTGCCAAAAACAATCTAAAAATTCAATGCAATCTCCATCAAAATACCGCCATCATTCTTCACAGAATTAGAAAAAACAATCCTAAAATTCATATGGAACCAAAAAAGAGCCCACAGAGCCAAAGCAAGACTAAGCAAAAAGAACAAATCTGGAGGCATCACACTACCTGATTTCAAACTATACTATAAGGCCATAGTCACCAAAACAGCAGGGTACTGGTATAAAAATTGGCACATAGACCAATGGAACAGAATAAAGAACCCAGAAACAAACCCAAATACTTACAACCATCTGATCTTTGACAAAGCAAACACAAACTTAAAGTGGGGAAACGACTCCCTTTTCAACAAATGGTGCTGGGATAATTGGCTAGCCACATGCAGGAGAATGAAACTAGATCCTCATCTCTCACCTTACACAAAAATCAACTCAAGATGGATTAAGGACTTAAACCTAAGATCTGAAACTATAAAAATTCTAGAAGATGACATTGGAAAAACTCTTCTAGACATTGGCTTAGGCAAGGATTTCATGACCAAAAACCCAAAAGCAATTACAATAAAAACAAAGATAAATAGCTGGGACCTAATTAAACTAAAGAGCTTTTGCATGGCAAAAGGAACAGTCAGCCGAGTAAACAGACAGTGCACAGAGGGGGAGAAAATCTTCACAATCTATACTTCCGACAAAGGACCTAATATCCAGAATCTACAACAAACTCAAACAAATAAGTAAGAAAAAAACAATCCCATCAAAAAGTGGGAAAAGGACATCAATAGACAATTTTAAAAGATAGACAAATGGCCAACAAACATATGAAAAGATGCTCAACATCACTGATGATCCAGGAAATGCAAATCAAAACCACAATGCAATCCTACCTTACTCCTGTAAGAATGGCCATAATCAAAGAATCAAAAAACCCTAGATGCTGGCATGAATATGGTAAACAGGGAACACTTCTACACTGCTGGTGGGAATGTGAACTAGTACAGCCGCTAGGAGAACAGTGTGGAGCTCCCTTAAATAACTAAAATTAGTACTACCATTTGATCCAGCAATCCCAATACTGGGTATCTACCCAGGGGAAAAGAAGTCATTATTTGTAAAACATAACTTGCACACGCATGTTTATAGCAGCACAATTCACAATATGAAAACTGTGGAACCAACCCAAATGTCCATCAATCAGCCAGTGGATAAAGAAACTCTGGGCTGGGATGCGGTGGCTCATGCCTGTAATCCCAGCACGTTGGGAGGCCGAGGTGGGTGGATCACGAGGTCAGGAGTTCAAGACTAGCCTGGCCAAGATGGTAAAATCCCATCTCTACTAAAAATACAAAAATTAGCCATGCATGGCAGTATGTACCTGTAACCCCAGCTACTTGGGAGGCTGAGGCAAGGAATTGCTTGAACCCATGAGGTGGAGGGTGCAGTGAGCCAAGATTGCACCACTGCTCTCTAGCTTGGGTGACACAGAGAGAGTCCGTCTCAAAAAAAAAAAAAAAAGAAAGAAAGAAACAGGTATATTCTGATACACACACACACACACGCACACACACACACATGCACAAACAATGGAATACTACTCAGCCATAAAAAGGAATGAATTAACAGCATTTGCAATGACCTGGATGAGATTAGAGACTATTATTCTAAGTGAAGTAACTCAGGAATGGAAAACCAAACACTGTGTGTCCTCACTGATATGTAGGAGCTAAACTATGAGGACGCAAAGGCGTAAGAATGATACAGTGGACTTTCAGGACTAGGGAGGAAGAGTGGGAGGGGGGTGAGGGATAAAAGATAACAAATAGGGTGCAGTGTATACTGCTTGGGTGATAGATACACCAGGTTCTCACAAATATCCACTAAAGAACTTGATCATGTAACCAAATACCACCTGTAACCCAGTAGCTTATGGAAAAATAAAACTTTTTAAAAAAGAAATTAAGTGCTGCCATTTTGTTATATTAGGAACTTGGGAAGGACTAGCTCCCTCTTTGACTAATACCAGAGTAATTATACAGCAAGTTAATGTGAGACTTTTTTTTTTTTGAGACAGAGTCTCATTCTGTTGCCCAGGCTGGAGTGCAATGGCACAGTCTCGGCTCACTGCAAGCTCCACCTCCCAGGCCTGCCTTAGCCTCCCGATTAGCTGGGACTACAGGCGCCTGCCACCACGCCTGGCTAATCTTTTTGTATTTTTAAAGAGACGGGGTTTCATCATGTTAGCCAGGATGGTCTCGATCTCCTGATCTCATGATCCGCCCACCTCAGCCTCCCAAAGTGCTGGGATTACAGGCGTGAGCCACCGTGTCCATCCAAAACTTTTTTAACTGGCAGAAAATATTGTATTTACCATGTACAACATATTGTTCTGAAGTATATATACATTGCAGAATGACTTACACAAGTTAACATATGCATTATCTCACATGCATATCGTTTTTAACACTTTGCACCCACTGTCTTAGCACTTTCCAATAACACAATATATTGTAAACTATAGTCACCATGTTGTACAATAGGTCTCTTGAACTTATTATAAGTTAATGTGAAATGTGGAAAGATAGGATGTCTTAGATTCACAGTGAGAAAATTATTCAATATTTTCCGTTGTTATAAAATAATTATTCATCATATGCATTTATTTTAGTATTCCTTATCTTATTTGAACCTGATGATAATCCTTATAAATAGTCACAGTAGATGTAATTATTTATATTTTTATCCTGAGGATTCTGGCTTCGAGAGTTTAAGCAATCTGCTCAAGAGCTATAGGTAGCCATGGGAAAGCTAAAGCTAAAACTCTGGACTTTCAATTCTGGTCTAGTGGGCTTCCTATAACAAGTAGCCTAAAAATCAGGGTTTTTAACCTGGGGATTGACCCGGATGCCCTTAAAGTTGCCCTCAGCTTGAGTGAACTTTAGGCAGACTTCTTTTTGACTATAGGCTTCTGACCTCCCTTTGCTTATAGAATTTAATTTAGAAAACCTGTCATTGCACATTCTTTCTCATCCTTTTGAAATGTATATAAAATCTGCCACCCTTTTGACAGTTTTACCACCCAGGACTGTCTTTCTCAAGAACCTGGAGCCACCCCTCTGAAATGTAACCAAGGACAATAGCACCCCTATCTCCTGGTCTCTGTGGAGGGTAGCAATCTACTTGTTGTCAAGTAGCAAACACGGATGGGCTAATCACACAGGAAAACACTCCTGCAAACTCAGGAATAACTCTATTTACTTGATACATTCCATTTATCACCCTCCCTCCCAATATCCTCCAGTACTTTTATACTAGCTCAGCCCAGCTCTTAAAACCCCCCTGCCTTTTGTTTCTGAGAAGTTGAGTTCAATCTCTCTCCCCTATTGCAATAGTCTTGACGAAAGTCTTCCTTACTTGTTTAACTTTGTCCTGTGCAATGTTTTATTGACAGGACCATGTTCCCTGGGAGACTGTGAGGACTTTTCAAATCCAAATAAGCACCAAGCATTTTATATCAAAGAAATGAAAGCATTTAAATTATATATATGTATGTGTATATACATATATAATTTTAGTATATATTTAAACATATATGTTGCAATTATCACTTTAAATACAAATAGATTTGAAAGCATCATAAAATTTTAAAACAGCTTTTATACATTTTGTATTTTCTCAATAAATGAACAATCCTGTGGAAATCTTTGAAATCTTCATTTCCAAACAATTTCTGAACAATTCTGTGGAAATCTTGAAATCTTTGGAAATCTTGGAAATTTAGAGATGTTAAATTTATCTTTTTGAGTAATAGAGGTCAGATAATTTTCTTTGTGTGTATTCAGCATAAAGATGCAGACCTAAGTACTATTAATTAGGGAAATATGTCACAGATATATTGCTACCCAAACTGCTTCTTTTACCAAATTTAAGCCATCATAGAGCAAAACATGAATTCTTGGTAACCCTAGAAAAACCCTCTAGTGACAGAAAAAGAACTGAATAGACACTACCTTATTTAGCCTCTCTTTTTAATTTATACCATTGTTTTCTGGAGATGCTAAGTATAAAAATATGCATCAGCAGGAGAGAATATGGCCTCATATATAATATCATTTATTGATTTTTTTCCAACATTTTATTTCAAATTTGTTCTTCTCCAGAAGAGCTCTTATTCCAAGGGGATATGTGAAGTGAGAGATCCACCACACTGACTTCCTTAACTGAGAGTTCTCTGATCATTTTCTCCTTTAGGCTTATTTTCTTACAAAATAATCCATTATAGTTTGCCATAGTTTAGGAACTTGCTTTTTGAAAAATCTGTTTTTTGACAGAATCTAAAACACTTGAAAGGGATAAAGACAAAAACAAAAACACTTGAATCTTGATTTAACAAAGGATGAAAACAGCAGAGCTTGGGATTTCCCTCCTCTACTAAACTTGCTATCATTCTTGGTAATGTCAACAACCACAAAGAAGTCATCAAGCACTGTGGTTTCTCACGCCTACCCATCTTTTCCCCTACCCCTCCTTTGCGACACACTTTTACTGTCATCACCAATAACTAGAGTAGCACCTTTGAAATCTCAATGGCTAGCTAACACTGCTCTTCTCTTGCTTATTATATCATCTCAATTGCTATAACTCTTTAGTTATATTGACTCTTGTTCACTGACTCTACCAATTTTTCCTTGTCTATCTCATCCAGTTTTGTGACTTAATGTATTATCTACCTACTGATGACTCCCAAATTTCTACTTCAGTCTACATGTGAGGCTGCTGCGGGAGGACATTCTTAAGATTCTCAAATGCCCTATTTTCTAGAAAAAGAGTCTATTTAGACTTTTCTAGGTAAGAGTCTATCTAGACACCGGCTTAGCAATACCTTTTGGAAAGGGTCTCAGGGCCACACATGTGACTTGATATTTACTTGTAGGCCTCATTTGACTGATAATTTTTTTTTTTTTTTTTTTTTTTTTTTTTTACCAGCTAGGAGACTGGGTGAAAGGTGGTTTGTTCTCCAATCCAGCAAGTCCTGGTACTTCTATACTTTTCATAGTTTTGGCTTGCAAACTGAACAGTCTCTTATAGTTTCTTTCTTTCTGTGTCTTATCATACACTAACTGAAGCAGCCTGTCACATTCAGTATTCTGTCTATAAATCTCTTTTGTCAGAGCTATATATTCTTTAGGTATTGCCATGGATTGAATGTTTGTATCCCCCACAACACTGACATGTTCAAACTTAATTCCCAATGTAATGTATTTGGAGGTGGGAGGTAATTAAGTTATGAGGGTGGTCCCTCATGAATAGGATGGGTGCCCTTACAAAAAGAGACACAGAAGAAATCATCTCTTTGTGCCATGTGAGAATACAGTAAGAAGGTATTCATCTGCAAACCAGGAAGAAGACTCTCATCAGGAACCAAATAAATTGGCACCATAATCTTGGACTTCCCAGCCTCCAGGAGAGAGAGAAATAAGTTTCTCTTGTTCAAGCTACTTGGTCCACGGCATTTTTATCAACATCCTAAACTGACTAAGGCAGGTATATTCTCTATCTTCTAAGTTACCACAGGCAATAATTATGCTAATTGTACAGGAAATACATAACACGGATGTCCATTCTCCTGCCTCCCATAACAATTTCCTCATTACTTTTCCAGCCTCCTCTAATAGTCTCATAATTCATTCTCTATCATTGACCCACCACCTGGTCTTAAGCCAATGCCATATTTTCATGTCTATATCAGAGCTGAAATGTACCTCTAGGTACCAATTTTCCTATCAGCTAAATATTTATAAATTTAACAAATCACACTAAGAGTCAGTGGCTTAAAATGAAATTTATTTTTCTCTTGATTCTTGGATTATTTGCAAAGTTCTCTGTTGGGCAATTATGTGGTTACAGTGTGCTAACAGCTTGCCTGGGGTTGCAGGGAATAAGAGAATGATGCTGGCTGTTGGCTGAGCCCTCTTCATGTGTTCTCTTGTCATTCAGTAGGCTATGCTGTGTTTCTTCAGATAGATGTGGAAGTAGTTAAGGAAGGTAAAGCCTAAATCTGCAAGGTCTCTCAAGGCCTGTGCTCCACAACTTATACATCTTTACTTCCACTACATTATATTGGCCAAGCAAGTCACAAGGCCAATACAGATTCAAGATGTATACAGAAGTAGACTCATCCTTATGGGAAGAGCTGTAGAGAATGTGTGGCCATATTTAATCTATCACACTTGATAATCAACAATGCAATAGAATACATGAGTATAAAATAAACAGAATAGTTTCAGGTGATGAAGTCCATTTGGTTTTGAAAAAGCATATAACATTGGCTGTGAGTGGATATTCATGAATTCAAATCATCATTTTGCTCTTTCCTTTTTATGTGACTTTGGGCAATCAACTTTGCTGTATTCTCAGTTTTCTTGTTTGTCAAATACAGATAATTTCTACTTCTTTAAATAAAATTATATATAAATTGTCCTTAAAACACTAAGTAGCTAATATCATTATTGAAGCAATTCCTAACAGAGCAAAGGAGGAAAAAATAATTTCCAACAGGAAAGATTGCATTATAAAGGTGGGAATGAACTTTCCATGAAGAATAGGAAGAGTACACAGCATTCAGAGAAACAAAGAGGAGCAGGTAGGGCAGAGCCATCTAGTATGGAGCAATAATAGTTAAAGTTTGGGAAATAGTAATTTTGTCAATAATTATATATATATAAAATCTCCATCTTCACATTCACACTATGAAGGAGATGGTTATTATTTTACACATTAAATTGGTTTGCAGAATTTTCTCAAGCACATAAAGATAGTAATTGACTGAAGTGGGCTGGCATTCCAGGTGTGTTTTACTCTAAAACAAGTACAGTAATTATATTATTATTCTACTATGCTGGGTGGGAATATATGCTATCATGGGAATTTCAGGGGCACAAGTCCAATTAGAATCAGCTATAAGAGAGGAGTGAGAAATAAGATTGAAAATAAGGCTGACTGGGGTGAGGTCTAGCAAGATGAGCTTTCATCTGTGATGGTAGCTCTAAGTCTCCTCAGCTAGAGACTACCCATTTGTCCTCAATTCTGTTTGACAAATGTTTATTGGGTGCTCACCATGTACCATGCACTTTATTAGTTGCCTGCATACAAAATTTACAGTGTGATGAAGGAAAAGGACATGGTCACAGATATACAGTAAAGTTGAGGTTCTGGAGTAGCAAAGATTTGCAATAGTGCAAGTGAGAGATTCCAAGGACCAAAGCTAAAAACTATTGGTGTATAGATAAAATAGTGGGCATCAAACTAAGAAAGATTTAGGAGGACTTAAGTGATTGGATATACATTATGAAGGAGAAAAATTCAAGAACAAAATTGAGGTGTTTTTGCTTGGGATACCTGAATGTATGGTATTTTTCCTGAAAGCAGGAAGAAATGTAGGCTGAGAAAATGCTTTTGTTTGAATTTATTTCTGGACGATATCAAAAATCTGCACAGATGCATCCAGGTGGATATGTGCAGCAAGCATTTGAGAAGATCAAGGCTGAGTGCTGAGTGTGTAGTCTGAGAATTATCAGCCCATAACATGTTAGTTAAACCCTAGCCCTCTAAAGCTGTGACCTAGACACCTAGTCATAATCACACAACTTCTTTGCCTAGTGTAAAGGAGGGATACAAAACTTCTAAGGATTCAGGGAGGGATACCTACTGTTTGCTTCAGACAGTACCAGATTGATGCAAGGCAGACAAGTCCCAAAACTTGGGCTTAGCCTGAGAGGGTTCTTGGCTTTGCCCAGGAAAGAATTCAAGGGCAAGCCTGTGGTATTAGATTGTAATCTTTTATCGGATGGTACTGCTCCTTGCAGGGCAGGGATAACTCATAGGCAGTGCTCCCAGAGTCAGCAAGATATGGGTGCTTGGCACTGAGCCCTTTATACTCATGTAAACCCACTTTCAATTACATGCAAATTAAAAGGTAGGTCAATGTAAATTGAGAGACAGTTTGTTTAGAAGTTTATGGGAAAGGGGCAGTTACTTCCAGGTTGTTGCCATGGCATTTTCCAACTGTCATAGTGTGGGTGGGACTGTCTTATGCTAATGAGCAATGAAGGAAGCTAGGGAGAGCTCTCATCACCATCTGCTGGTTCCTTCAGGTTTCTTCACTTTGCCCTGTCTGGACCGGATCCTGTTTTGGTCAGCAGTGCTGTGACCAGAAAACAAGTCCTTCCAGTCTCCTGCCTCAACAGAACCATACATAATTTAGTTATGTAAATTAAGTAAGTTAATTAAATTATTCCTTATTTTGGCATCTACTTTTTTTTTGAGACAGGGTCTCACTCTGTTACTCAAACTGAGTGCTATGCTGTGATTATGGCTCACTGTAGCCTCAACTTCTTGGGCTCAAGCAATTCTCCTATCTCAGCCTCCTGAGCAGCTAGGATTAGCAGGTGCATACCACCAGGCTCGGCTAATTTTTGATTATTTGTACAAATGGGGTCTCACTATGTTGCCCAGGTTGGTCTCAAACTCCTGAATTCAAGTGATTCTCCCACCTCAGCCTCCCAAAGTGCTGGGATTACAAGTATGAGCCACCAGGCCTGGCCCCTGTCATCTAAGTTTTAAGTTACATAGTTCTCAGATCAACTATCACACTTACCTTTAGGTTTCTGTTGGTGACAAATTGAAAAGATAATTCAGAAGTTCAGGTTCCTGTCCATATCCTACTTTTATGGGCTTCCCAAGGTCATGTTATATTAGCAGGTAACATGTAAATTGGAAACATCCTCAACAGTCCCTCATAAACTCCACAAAGGTTAGTTTATTTCTTCTATTGTGCTTAATATCATGAAGAATTTTTTTGTAAGTTCCACTTTTATTAGGGCAATCTCCTTAGGCAATAGCAAAGAAGCTCAAGTTTCTTTAATTTGTCGTCCAAATCATGTATCTTCTATAAATATAAATATTTAGGTTTTTTTTCTCAGATGGCAGGTCTGAAATGAATTTTATCTTAATTTTATTGGGAAAGTTTTATCTTTTCAAATTCAGGTACCAAATTCAGTAAAACAAAACTATTATCTTTTAGGCCTACATTATGAGTTTCCCAAAATTTCCTCCTTTACCTTATAAAAGAAAGGGGCATAGAAATAGTGCTCCTAAATTTTATTTAATTCGAAATAGTTATGAAAGCTCTTGTCTACCAAACAACACATATTTTTTAATTTGAAAAAAAATCAAGGATTTATCTTTCTAGTAAATCTGTAAATATAAATGATCTTTTAATGATTGAAAAACTTGTCAAATTAAAAAAAGCATATTTTTATTTCACCTTAAATATGGGTATAATAAATGTCATATTTTTTAATTTGAAAAAATCAAGTTTATCTTTCTAGTAAATCTGTAAATATAAATGATCTTTTAATGATTGAAAAACTTGTCAAATTAAAAAAAGCATATTTTTATTTCACCTTAAATATGGGTACAATAAATGTCACTAACGGGATTTACTTCCATGACTCTAGGTTCATAAAACTTCTCCCTTTTTGTTCATTTAAGGTCTGAAAAATTATTAGGGGTGTGAGCCAATAGTATGTATGCAATCACAGATCTATTACTTATTTCAGTCTTACTTTAAATTCAGTAGCCAAGCCATATCCATCGTGTCTAAGAGTAATAGCAGCAATAGAAAAACTTGTGAAATCATGGTTGATTTAGTTGTAAAGTGCCCACTAAGCTTAAGGGTTTCCCCTGCCATAAAATCTCTTCTATTGGCAAAATACCCTTAGCACTTTTCAGCTAGTTGTTCCACTAGATAATGTGGACATCAAGCTTACCTTGACCTGTCACACACTAACTTATCCTGTGTATTCAGGATAATTGCCAGACTTTCCAATGTTTAAATCACCAACCTCCCATAGATCATCTTTCCCTGAAAATAACATTCAAAAACCTTCCCAAAGAGGCAAACTTAGGCTACTTTGGAGAAACTTCTAGAAGGAATAGCCAACCTTCTCTCAATGCATACAGTAAAACAGGACAATTGGAAAAGGTATTTTGAAACTGGCAGATATAACAAATGACACAAATTTTATCTGGATGCCCAACAAATCATTTTAAAGTTACATTTATTACTTAGAGTTATGGTTAATTACATAGGAATTAATTACTTCTTAGCTAGCCAAAGAAAAAAATGTGTACTATAGCAAATATTTCTTGTTGCACCTAAACTGGTAGAGGTAAAATAGAATAGTAAATGATTAGCTTACAAAAAACAACATCAAGAAAAGCCACCAGGTTTCTTTGAAACAGACCCAGTTAGATTCTGGAATGTTTTTATAATTTATAGCCTGAGTTTTATAATTTTGCCCTTTACTGACATAACTTTTTACAAGGAGCAATATTGGATTCAGCAATTTTGTAGGAGAAGAAAGGTAATCATATCATATCTGAAGCTGGTAGAGTAAGCTTTGTGTTGAGAAACAAACAATTACTGATGAAGATACTTTTACTTGATGTGATGAGGACTGAAACTAGAGTGCCATCGTTTGAGGGGTCACTGAAGAGTCAAAAAGTGTCATTTTAAAGGAATGCAAGAGGTACAGAAAAATCTAGAGATGGTTTAACATCTGAGAAAGTTCCTCATATTTGGGAGAGACTAACATTTGTATGCCCAAAGGAAAGAGAGAGAGTGAAGTAGTGGGAGAAGCGTGGAAAAATCAATGAAGCAAGATTTTTTATTTTTATTTTTTTTTTTGAGATAGAGTCTTGCTCTTGTCACCCAGGCTGGAGTGCAATAGTGATTCTCTTGCCTCAGCCTCCTGAGTAGCTGGGATTACAGGCACGTGCCACCATGCCCAGCTAATTTTTGTATTTTTAGCAGAGACTGGGTTTCACCATGTTGGCCAGGCTGGTCTCAAACTCCAGACCTCAGGTGATCCGCCCACCTCAGCCTCCCAAAGTGCTTGGATTACAGGGGTGAGCCACCACATCTGACATAGAGGAAGCTTATTAAGTATGTGGGTGATAGAGGTGCACATACTACCCAGTGCCTAGTTGAGGGATCTGTCATCAATAGAGAGGATCACATTTGATAATACAAGAGATAAAAATGTCTAAATAATAGACCATGAGCTTCAAGATTCCTTTGAACACCTTCAAATAAGCTATTAGTGAGTTATAATTACTGTTTTTATTCTTCAGGTAGTTTGAGGCTTTACCTTGATGTAAGCTCTCACTGTAAAGGTAGGAAAAAAAAGCATGATTTTACACTTCAGGAATTCCAACTTACCTCTCCAGTAATAGGGACACACATTTCATCATTTCTGTTATTTAAGAACTCTGTAAATGATCATTACTTGGAATTTCCACTATCTTTATCATACCAAACTTCAGGAAAGATGAAGACAGCCAAGGGAATTTTAAAACTATAATTAACAAAGCTCTCAGAAACCTCAAACTATCAAGGCCAAGGTACTATCGATAGCCTTGATGACAACAAATCAATCCTTCTAATATCTACAAGTTATCTCCTTTTGAATGAATACCAGACCTATTTTAGAAATTTGAGAATAACTTCCAATCCTAGATTCCACTCCATCACGAGCTGATAAAACAAATACAGGCAAAATTCTTTAAAACTTACAGATGAATTATGTTGACCCTCCTACTCTCTAGCATCTCTGTCATCTGGAGGGATCTTGATCATTTTAATATCCCATAGAATGTCATGCTGATCTGTGACATTGATGGTATTATGCTAATTAAATTCAATGGAGTTATTTAATCATAACTCAATGATTAAGGTGCTTATTAATCATTTTTTTCAAAAATAAACAATCTTCAAAGATGATTTTACTTCTACCCATTGGTTTCCAGATCTATACATTCTAACTATGAGAATACAAATATACTCACACACATATATACAAATATATATACACAATACATATATACACAAATGTGTATATGTGTGTGTGTGTGGGGGGGGGTATTCCAATGTGTAGAATAAAAGCCCAATCTTGAAAGGAGTTATGTAATAGTGAGCAATGTAACTGACCCTATGGAAGGTCATTTTATTACACTATCAAGTCAGCTGCTTTTGGATAATGTGGTATGGAATAATTTTGAGGCTTAGGCTTATTAATGTATATTCTTTAACCTAAAAGCAGCCCCCTAATTGGAGGTGATATTGATAGATAAGGCTTTCCATGAGTACACACATGCTGCTGCTGACAGAGAAGGCAAATTCATCCCAGAATATTAATCTATTCATGTGATACAAAGCATGACCCCTTGATGATGGAAGTGGTCCAATATAATCAAATAGCCACCATTTTGCTGGCTGTCCCCACTGAGGAATAATGCCATACTGAAGACTCAGCATTGACCTCTTCTTTCGACAGATGGGCAACACAGAAGAATAAGCAGCAGCTCAGCCTTGGTGAATTGAGGAACATATTGTTGAGCTATATATCTTCTCCAAAATCTACAGAAGCTCATCAAGCATTTTCTTTTTATGATGAACAGCAAAATACCACTTCTTCCCTTTAGATGGAAAAGCTAAATAGAACACAAATCACGGACCCCTAGAAAGAGATAATGTGAGAAGCCTCTGAAATTTCTTCCACATTCTGGTTCAAATATGTCTTACTAATGCATTCAGAGCACTTGCTACATCTTGTTCAGCAATTTTAAGTGGCATACTACTATCAGTGTTACAGATCAGCATGACATTCTATGGGATATTAAGATCATCAAGGTCCCTTCAGATGATAGAGATGCTAGAGAGTAGGAGGGTCAACATAATTCAACATAGAGTAGGAGCTCAACATAATAAAAATATACTGTTATCCCTGCCATCGAATGAAAATTGCTTCTGATTTTCCTCACTGATTGAAGTGAAAAAAAAAATAAAGATTGCAGATCAATCGCTACAAGAAGCTGTGTTTATTTGATCTAGTATAAGTAGCACATCTGGAACTGCAGCTGCAATTGGCATCATCACTGAATAAGTTTGGGATAATTAGCCTTCATTTTCCACAACCCATCTGGCTTTGGCACTAGCCAAATGGGAAAGTTTAAATAAGGATGTAGTAGGAATCAGTATCACTGTACAAGTTAAATATTTGATGGTGACATGAATCTTGGCAATTACATGAAAGATAAGGTTATGTTTTGGGTTTATTATCTTTGTTAGAAGAATCAGTGTCAGGACTTATGTTTAGTCCTTCCTACCATTTAGCCTTCATCCCATGGATCAGGGGTTCTAATAGTTTCAAAGTGTATCTGTTTTCTCTATATATTCTAAGACTTGAGAAATACAGTAATTACAGGACTTATTTTACCTGGAAATGAGCCAAGACTTCATTATCACCTGACAATCATAAGCTCTCATTCTGACCAGAAAATCATGGTAATGTTTCAGGTCTCCAGAAATCAAGGTAAGTTCATAGGTCACAATTCCAAACGTCTTAAAATTTTATGACTGGGAGATATTCCATAGATTTTGTGTAATATATTCATCTAACGTTCCTGTATAGCTAAGTCTTCAGATTCCTTCCTGTATGGTGCCAGGAAAGTTCTAGCACTTTATCTTATTAACTTGGTTATCTTTCAGTCCCAGGCTTCAATGACCCAAGCTATCAGAATATTTAGATGACTCTCTGAGGCTTAAACACACATATTAAATCCTAATACCTTATGAATTTACCTTTATTGATGAAGATTTGACCCAATTGAGCATATTTCCTTGCTCTTGGTTTATCATCTTTCAAACATACTCCTACCCATATGCCCAATGCCCCTGACAATACAGATATTGAAATCTTGTGACAATTGATTTAAGACCCCCTCCTTGCAAAGCAAGATTTTAACTTCTTAGGGCTATGTTGGTATGTAATTAATGAGGACACAAAGGTAATAAGAAATCAGGGTGGGTGTTGAAAAGATCTTCATTAGCTCCTGAGACAATTGCCTATCATGTAATAATGGAAGACTTTAATTCAGAGGAGGGCTGATAGAGGGACAAGGCTCCCTCACCAACAAGGGGATTTTACAGGTAGTTGGAGATCAAAGATTTCAATGTCAGTCCACAATTTTCCCAAATGGCCCTGACCTAAATCTCAAGGTCCCACTTATTTCCATGTGTCCTTCCTTTTAAATGAGAGATCTGGCAGGATTGAACATTTAACTGGAGCTACAACTCTGCAGTCCTTACATTTATGTTTCTAGATATGCAACCTCAGGAGAGGTTCCAATCTCCCACAAGTATTCTTAATTATATGTTTATGGCTTTTAATTTCGGTTTATGCTCTCTGCTGCCCAAATTGATAAACAACTGATTCCATAGCTCTTCTATTTTTATCTATTATTTACAAAATAACTCAATTCCTCAGCCACTCCAGTCAGGTCTTGCCCCTCACCTCTACTTTATCTTATGCTATCAGGCATGATCATGTGAGGAGATTCCAGCACACACTGTGTATTACACATGTCCCTTTCATCCTGGCAAAGAGGTTATCCCTGAGTTCCTTTAAAAATAAACCACCCAATTCCAGTCACCCATCTTAAAGGTGCATTTCTTAGGGAAGCTCATGGTACAAATAATTCTATCAGTCCAGTTCCCAACAGGAACCTGGAGCATTTACAATACAAAGATCTTGCAGGATGTAGTGGAACTCCACTCCAAAGTGTACTGCAGAATGGTGGGGTTGGTAAAAGCTGTTATCATCTGTTGGCTTGAAAGGATAAGAGGAAGGAACAGTCACCAATACCAAGAAGGAAGATGTTCGGAGAAGGGGTTAACCTGAGAGCACCTACAGTCAAAGAACACAGCCTTCCTGAAGTGACCTTGAAGGGAGTAAGGCAAGAGAATAACTGTGCTAACCACACCTTCTCATCTCCTGTTGGTGTTCCCCACTGGCCAAACTCAACAGGAAGCTAGAAGACAAGGTGGACCACCAATTTAGTCCATATAGTCAGCCTCCTGGGATAGAAGGCAGGGAAGGAGAAGGTAAAGACACGATCTGGAGAGGAAAAGAGATGAGGTCTGGCTCACTCCTATTGTGGAAATTCTCCTGTGCTCCTATTTCAGCTCTGCTGGCAACTAAAATCATTATTGGTGGCTTCCATGAAATCCTCACACTTCCAGATTTCTTGGAAGAGGCCTTTCTGATCTTTCCTTTTGCAGCTCTTCCAGTGGTTGTCTAAGCCTCAAATTCTTTATATTAATTTTCTTTCCACTAATATACCTAAAATGGCTTCCTCTTTCCTGACCAAATCAGACTGATCCAAGAACATTGCCTCCCTTAAAAGGAGCTCTATAGCCAAAAAGTAAGTGATCAGAGAGAAACAAATCCAACATGTCTTTCTACAGTTCCTCTGGTTAGAGAAATGAGAGCTGAACAGAGAAAAAGTGTTTTTCTTTTGCTTCGTTGGAGACTCATGGTATTGAATGAAAGCTCATGAGGAGTCTGCAATAACATTTAGCCATATGTAAGAACGTAGCATGTTAAGACAAATACATGTAGATACGTGTATTTAACACAGACAGAGAGAATAGAAGCTTGTTAAAGCAAAATTTCTATAAAGGAGTGTCACTTTTTAGCTCTTCCTTTCTCTGGGCACCAAAATCTAGACTGCTCAAGTATACAGGAGAAAAAAAAGAACACATAATGGAAATGGTGGACATTAAGACAGATGGATAGTAATGACTGAAACTAATCATCTGTAGGTTACTCTACAATTAACTTTGTCCTAAATATAGACACAAATAAAGACAAATCTTACATCAATTCTAAGGAAAACTGTGACAACTTTTAAGCCTGTCTCCAGTTCAGTCCATGTTGCTTTTCCTCCTAAACCTGATGACACTCTTGTTTACCACACACTTCTTTTCTCTTACTTATTGATACTTACACATTGTTTTCTCATATAAAGCCTTTTTCTTTCAGGTCCTACACATGTATTTGCTCAAATATACTATATAGCCTTTATCAATGATATTCTGGGGGTGAATGAGAGCAGTAGCAAACTCTTGAGCACTTACATGCCTAGCATTCCATTAACTACATTAAGTACTGAACTCTCACAACAACTATATGAGTTAGTTTATTATCTTTTTATTATTTCCAATGTATACATGACAAAATGGAGGCTTAGGGCTCCTGCCTATATTCACAAGTTGGAATGAAAACATAAAAACGCAAGTCTGACTGTTCCTAAAGTTAATGTTCTTTTTAAGTTTCATTTTGTTTTTCATTGACCTATCATTCTTAGCCCTTATATTCTGCCCCCTTCTTCCAAGCAAACATGCAACCTATTACTGGGAAATGCTTTTTCTCTTTTTTTTTCCACTTCGAAGTTGCACTTTTGTGTTTCTCTCACCACTGTGAACTGAAAACCTTGTTTCCTATGTCTTTTCTGCTATGTTATTATGTGTTACAGTGAGGGAAAAGATGGCATTCCACCCATTTTGTCAGGAAGAATAACTTACTGATAGGAGTAAAACCCGAGAATAGTTCTCACGTTAGGAAACACTTGGAAGCGTTGCTACTTCCTATGTACCACTGTGAAACTTCCCTGCAGAAAAAACTATTTTGTGTCCTTTTTCTCATTATAGGCTGGGTTTTTTACCATCCAAATCTGTAACCTTTTCAAACATGATTAACAGCCATATCCTATTCTCATGGGCCCTGTGAATTCACAGTTAACAATGATGACTGTCATTTGCTTAGGGCTTAATTATTCAAAGGCCTGCTGATTCCACCTTAACTTACTCATTTCTAGAAACTGCTTTTACCCTCAACACTTGCTTTCCAGGAAGGGAACATTTCCATATTCATCTTTTGCCTTTCTCTTATTCACCACCAAGAGTAGTTATGGCCTAAAATAAAGACTATCCAGCTATGAACACACACTTTATTTTAGCAACTAAAAATGTTCTCCACAGATTATTCTTTTAATCCAAAGATCTTTAAAGTGTTTATAAAAGACAACAAACTAAGCTTTGCTATATACTCATATATCTTAAAACCTGCTCCAAAGCACCTTCTTACAAGGTTTTGAAACATTCAAGGTGAGCTTTTAATCCCACTGAAAACCAAAGAAAAATAGGCTGTACCATCATGCCACTTATCGGGAGAGGTGAAAAGTACATGTCCTCTGAAGTGTGCCTGAAATCTATTTCAGTAATTATCGGAAGCCTTCTAAAGATTAAGAGACAGGCCCTTCCTTTCTAGCCAACAGAAGGTCATAGAGCAGTACTCGGCCATGTGCCTGTTTTGTCTTTGATTGACTAGTTTAAAGAAGTTTTTTACATAGAAGACTTTGACTACAATCTCTTGTAACTGATTCAAAATTCACTACAGGTATCAAAAAGTGATGAAAAGTTGAAATTCTGATTGAAATCACCCTGGTTACCCTTAAGTTCTTGGTTTTGGCTTAATTCCTTCAGTCTTGGAAGAGAGATTTAGTATATCCTTTTTAGGAAAGCCAGTTTGCAGAAGGCTGTTCTTGAGTGTTTTTCCATGCTGTTCCAATGCTGGTGAATTTGCTGTGGATGGGAATGTCTTACCCTAAGGTGGACTGCAAGTCAGGAGAATGAAATGAACACTTAGCTCCTAGGCACATTTCTTCAGCTTATCTGATTCCACTGAAAGCTCAGATTCCTGTAATACATTTTCTGAACACAATGGCCTTAGTTTCATACTTACCTAACAGCTAGAGTGCAATTCTAAATAAATTGTGCATGGGAAAATACGTTCTTACACTGAGAGAACTGCAACATATATATTCACTCTCTCTTCCAAAGTAATCTGAAATGAAATTTTCCAAGTAACAAATAAAGTGTACTAGTAATGAGTTGAGCAGTTTTATGGCTTATTGGTCATGTTCTTGATAATATCTCTGATCATTTCAAATACCCACACACAAAATGAGTTTTCAGAATAGGAAAGAGCATTGAACATTAAGGTAATAGGTTCAAAAATTGAAAGCCAGATTTATATAACAAAAGAGACCATTTCCAATGGGTTTAAAACTCACATTTAATGAAAGAATATTCTTTAAAAAACTACAATATCAAGAAATGCAAATCAATTATGCTAAGATTTATTCCCAAAGGTGATTAAAATTTAGACAACTGTTTAATTCAGATGTGTAACTGACAAATTGAAGCTAATTGAAAATATCAAAATTTAAAAATTACACTAGCATAATATAGATGGCCTAAGAGAAAAACTTTGTTAAAAATAATAATAATAATAATAAATTCATGTTTGAAAGGTGAAACCATAAAAAGCTCAATATCTACCTATAATAATTTTTATGAAAATATGATTCAGTTAGAAGAATAGTTAAGTCATATCTTAATATGTAGAAAAGGTGAATATCCAAATTCATTTATATGTAATCATATTATGTTTTATACTTTCACTTGAATATGGATTTTACTTCTAAGAGTTCACGATACAATAAAATAATTCATATACTAGTATTAGAGTTATTGATAATTCAGATTTGAGCTTGGATAAAGCTTATCTTTCTACTACCTAATAAAGGGAAGTTTACCAAGCAAATTAAAACCACAACTAAAATTATAGAGAAATGAATGACATCCTAAATGCATTGTCTCAAGTGCTTTATAATTACATTTACCTAAAGTAATGTACTGAATGCTCAGCATTTTACCTGCATTGTCTCATTTAATTTTCACAACCACTTTATGAGACCCGATTAATAGAACCTTCATTTCATAGATGAGAAAAATGATGTGTAAAAAAGGTTGATTTCAGGGTGGAGCCAAGATGGCCGAATAGGAACAGCTCCCCTCTCCAGCTCCCAGCCTGAGCGACACAGAAGACAGGTGATTTCTGCATTTCTGTTTGAGGTACCGGTTTCATCTCACCAGGGAGTGCCAAACAGTCCGTGCAGGACAGTCGGTGAAGCACACTGTGCGCGAGCCAAAGCAGGGCAAGGCATTGCCTCACTCGGGAAGCGCAAGGGGTCAGGGAGTTCCCTTTCCTAGTCAAAGAAAGGGGTAACAGACGGCACCTGGAATATCGGGTCAGTCCCACCCTAATACTGCGCTTTTCCAACGGGCCTGGAAAACAGCACACTAGGAGATTGTGTCCCGCACCTGGCTCAGAGGGTCCTATGCCCACGGAGTCTCGCTGATTGCCAGAACAGCAGTCTGAGATAAAGCTGCAAGGCAGCAGCGAGGCTGGGGGAGGGGCGCCCGCCATTGCCCAGGCTTGCTTAGGTGAACAAAGCAGCCAGGAAGCTCGAACTGGGTGGAGCCCACCACAGCTCAAGGAGGCCTGCCTGCCTCTGTAGGCTCCACCTCTGGGGGCAGGGCACAGACAAACAAAAACTCAGCAGGAACCTCCACAGACTTAAATGTCCCTGTCTGACTGACAACTTTGAAGAGAGTAGTGGTTCTCCCAGCACGCAGCTGGAGATCTGAGAACGGACAGACTGCCTCCTAAAGTGGGTCCCTCACCCCTGAGCAGCCTAACTGGGAGGCACCCTCCGAGTAGGGACAGATTGACACCTCACTCGGCCAGGTACTCCTCTGAGACAAAACTTCCAGAGGAACTATCAGACAGCTGAATTTGTGGTCTCATGAAAATCCGCTGTTCTGCAGCCACCGCTGCTGACACCCAGCCAAACAGGGTCTGGAGTGGACCTCTAGTAAACTCCAACAGACCTGCAGCTGAGGGTCCTGTCTGGTAGAAGGAAAAATAACAAACAGAAAGGACATCCACACCAAAAACCCATCACCACCATCAAAGACCAAAAGTAGATAAAACCACAAAGATAGGGAAAAAACAGAGCAGAAAAACTAGCAACTCTAAAAAGCAGAGCACCTCTCCTCCTCCAAAGGAATGCAGTTCCTCACCAGCAACAGAACAAAGCTGGATGGAGGATGACTTTGATGAGTTGAGAGAAGAAGGATTCAGACGATCAAACTAACCTGAGCTACAGGAGGAAATTCAAAACAATAGCAAAGAAGTTAAAAACTTTGAAAAAAAATTAGAAGAATGGATAACTAGAATAACCAATGGAGAGAAGGGCTTAAAGGAGCTGATGGAGCTGAAAGCCAAGTTTCGAGAACTACGCAAAGATTGCAGAAGCCTCAGTAGCAGATGCGATCAACTGGAAGAAAGGGTATCGCTGATGGAAGATGAAATAAATGAAATGAAGCGAGAAGGGAAGTTTAGAGAAAAAAAAATAAAAAGAAATGAACAAAGCCTCCAAGAAATTTGGGACTATGTGAAAAGACCTAACCTACGTCTGATTGGTGTACCTGAAAATGACGGGGAGAATGGAACCAAGTTGGAAAACACTCTGCAAGATATGATCCAGGAGAACTTCCCCAATCTGGCAAGGCAGGCCAACATTCAGATTCAGGAAATACAGAGAACGCCACAAAGATACTCCTCGAGAAGAGCAACTCCAAGACACATAATTATCAGATTCACCAAAGTTGAAATGAAGGAAAAAATGTTAAGGGCAGCCAGAGAGAAAGGTCGGGTTACCCACAAAGGGAAGCCCATCAGACTAACAGCTGATCTCTCGGCAGAAACTCTACAAGCCAGAAGAGAGTGGGGGCCGATATTCAACATTCTTAAAGAAAAGAATTTTCAACCCAGAATTTCATATCCAGCCAAACTAAGCTTCATAAGTGAAGGAGAAATAAAATACTTTACGGACAAGCAAATGCTGAGTGATTTTGTCACCACCAGGCCTGCCCTAAAAGAGCTCCTGAAGGAAGCACTAAACATGGAAAGGAACAACCGGTAGCAGCCACTGAAAAAACATGCCAAATTGTAAAGACTATCGAGGCTAGGAAGAAACTGCATCAACTAACGAGCAAAATAACCAACTAACATCATAATGACAGGATCAGATTCACACATAACAATATTAA